>NC_040038.1:11444769-11455138 GCF_003713205.1 Coffea eugenioides | reverse complement strand
ACCTCTTATTATGTCTCTAATTAAATTTTTTCCTACTCTCTTATCTTTGGCAACATCACTTGCCATTTTTAGCCCTGACTAATTTATAGACACTTTTGCATTTATATGAAATCTCAAATGATATAAATAACCTTGAGAAAATTTCATATATGCTTGTAACCTTTCTTAAATGATCCTATTTCTTACTTTTTTCCCCCTCCTTGAATATACTTAGAGTAACTAAGTTTTTGCATGTCCGGTGCAGCGTATGCCCGAGTTTATATAGGGACGAATATTGGAAAATTTAGCATGTTTAGCATTTGAACTTTCAAAGCAGCTAATTTTCGTGAGACATAACGTAGTATTCAGGAAACCCAAAAAAGCCGCCGGTACTGTAATACAATATAGACGTCAAGATTATTTCTGCCATGGATTGTGGGTAATATTGAAAAGGATTAATCAGACAATCCTTTTGAATATCATTGTCTGATTGTCTGATTAATCCTTTTCAATTCAAAGGATTGTCTGATTAATCCTTTTCAATATTACCAACAATCCATGGCAGAAATAATCTTGACGTCTACATTGTAGCACAGTACCGGCGGCTTTTCTGGGTTTCCTGAATACTACGTTATGTCTCACGAAAATTAGCCGCTTTGAAAGTTCAAATGCTAAACATGCTAAATTTTCCAATATTCGTCCCTATATAAACTCGGGCATAGGCTGCACCAGTCATGCAAAAACTTGGCTACTCTAAGTATATTCAAGGAGGGGAAAAAAAAGTAAGAAATGGGATCATTTAAGATCTCCTCAGCAATATTTTGCTTCATTCTCCTGGCAATGTTCTGGCCATCTCGAGCTCAAAATTCACAACAAGATTATCTAGATGTTCATAATGCAGCTCGTGCACAAGTCAATGTTGGCCCGATAGCTTGGGACGACAGGTTGGCCGCCTATGCACAGAACTACGCCACACAGAGGATGAATGACTGCCAACTCGTGCACTCTGGTGGCCCTTACGGTGAGAACCTAGCCGCAGGCTCTGGAGACTTCACGGCCCGGGCTGCCGTCAATCTGTGGGTGAATGAGAGGCAATACTACGATCGCAGCTCCAATTCATGTACTCAAGGGAAGGAGTGCAGGCACTACACTCAGGTGGTTTGGCGCAACTCGGTCCGCACGGGCTGCGCTAGGGTTCGATGCACTAATAGCCCTTCGTGGTTCGTGATTTGCAGTTATGATCCTCGTGGCAACTATATTGGTCAACGTCCTTATTGAGGACATCCTTAAAAGTCTCGCTAAATATCACTAAGTATGTGTTGATCTTTACGGAGATCACCTTAGAACATAAAGTAAACTTACTTTTCCAAGCTTTAGCTTTGGAAAGAGGACGAAATAAGGTTACCATTGTGTTGAGCTACTTGTTTATGTTTGTATGGTGACATATATTATCTTTGTTTTTCTGTGTGCTTAATTATAGCCTTCTCCAACCCTTTCTTGAGTGATAATTCTTCACATAACTCGAACTTGAACATCTGGATGCACTTCTATAACTGGAAGATCAAGGGGTACGTCTCAAATCTCTACGCAATTCAAAAGTATATGAACTGGATATGTTAGGGGGATCCATGTTTAATATTTACCACTCAAAAAGTTTAAAATTTAAGGACAGTAACTTATCTTTCTAGTTATATATAAATAAACAACAACAACATATAACATAATTCTGTAGATTTATACGGACAAAACTAATAAGGTGATAAAATTTTTAATAAATTTAGTGTGTATACACAAGGATACGAGTTTAAATTAGTACAAATGTAGCATAATTCTTTAAAGAAATATGGTAATTTTGACCATATTTTTAGTTCTATAACTTTCATATATATATATATATATATATATATATATACTATTCACATATGAATTTATATGCATAATCTTGCCAAACACATTTTTTACACCAAATTTTTAATCACACTATTGGAAAATAAATCTGTATAATATGCGTACGTATAATATCTAGTATTATACCTATCCCATATTTTGCTAACTATGCTACTTAGCATGTTAAGGTGCCACAGAATTGCTAGTTGGGAACTTTCTCATCTTAACCACTTTTATTTTTTAATAATAAATTAACCATTCGTAGCACAGGTATTTAGACTAATAAAGATAATTTTCTTGCAGCTTGAAGCCATAATTTAGAGCACAAGAATTTGGCCTTGATGTTATCAAGACTAGCATAATATAATAAGAGCCAAGGTTAGTTAATCATCCTTCAAACGTAAAAACTGGCAGCCCAAACAATATGATAAAAATTACTAGTGAAAAGGGGGGAAAAGATAAGATGAATTTTGAATTTTCAACTACACTTAATTATAACGTACTGTGACGAACAAAATGTATTATAGTGATTTTAATTTCACGCCTTCGTTCTTTTCTTAATTCTATTTGAATGTCTGTCTGTCCGATGATAAACCCAAGCCTCCAACATATGGCAAAGATTTGCGCTTCTAAGTGTCATATTTGTCTGTTTCCTCTTACTATATATATATGTGTGTCACTATATATATTTATATCATCAAATAGTAGACTTAACCTTTATAATGGGAAGGAGAAAGGGGGAGTATTTGAAAGTCGAATAAAAAAACTTTCGATCATTTGACTAATGTCCCTATCAGTTAAGTTGGGTCTTAAAAATTATTGACTACTACTAGTTTATATCACTTGGTGGAATTTGAATCAATTATGAGTATCTTCATAATGTTTAAGGTCAAGTTTAAGTAAGTAATTTCCCTTTTGGATTAAAAACTGTTAATAAGTTCATGTTTAACTAAGTAATTTCCCTTTTTGATTGTGTAGTAGAGTATTTTTTTTACGCTTTCTAGTTCCATTCATCGAGTCGAATCCAAGAATATTGGAGAACACAAACAAAGAAGGGAGAGAAGAATAAATTAGGAACCTAAAACGGAGAATCATCCAATTCTCCATTGATGAACAGCTTGGTTGACTTTATTCTAGGAACCTTAACTTACATTGTGAGATTCAAAACTCCCATTGCCGTTGCCTTGATGTCGGTATTCAAATTCAAGTATGTCCATTATTATCTAATCGCAACCTTGAGAATTAAATTAATGATTTGACTAACGAGTGCCCCAAATCACTCGTTAACTTTTTTGACAAGAGTGAAACTAATTTTGAAAAGTATTTAAATACAAAGGGAAATTAATTGTGAATTTATGCATTTAGATAGTAAATTAAGTGTAATTTAAGTATTTTAACGAATGTTCTGACGCTCATTAGGAAAAAAAAATCCTTAAAAAAATTCTGAAAATTGATAGATATTGCCACATGGAAGCAAATAATAACGTTCACCAAATGATGTAATATTCGTGAATATGATGGGTAATCAGAAAATAGAAATCTAACCAGAATTTTCTTAGATAGAAAGAAGGCTATCCAACCAGAGTCGAGGATAATGGTCTCTTAAAATTGCTGAATGCAAAAGCCTTTTTTTTTCAATTCTCTTTTGCCATGATAATCATACTCGCATTTCAACAACACAGGACTGTTGAGGTGGCCATGAAGAGAGCGAACTAGACGAAATATGCACTAGCAGCATAGACAGAGCCAGCGCTTTTTTATTTTTTATTTTTATTTTTTGCTTGGAGGAGGAAAACAGTCGAGTAGATTGTAATACAAAATAATGAAGCAAAGAAAGTGTAACAAATTTAAACTCCTAATTCGAAATACTATAACGAGCATTCTTGATTGTGGTGGTAGTCCGATACTCTGATGTTATACTGTCCCTTGGCCTTTTTTTTAAAAAAAAAAAAAAAAAATATTCTGACACGGCTGATGATATTGGTTTGCATGTTGGTAGGTTTTTCTATTCAGTTGTTAAAATCTTAGTTATTATTAAGAGTTTAAATCTATGTTATGATGAAGAGTGTTTTAAGTCTTGGAGACCCTTAACCGCATCTAATGCATTTTTTTACTTTTTTTTTAATTGTCCTTAGTGTCCTTACTGGTGTGCTTATTTTATAATTCAGGTTTCAAAATGCAGTATTAGGACTTTTGGAACTAATCTAATGTGTTACATGACAGTCTCAAAGGATTCTCCAAGTTTGGGTTCTCAAGCAATAATTCAGTATGAGTAATCCTGAGATGCAGAAAGGTCTTATTTGTTTGGATAGAGTATTATTTGAAATATTACTGTAACACTTTTTGTAACGTGATGTATACGAGATAACAAATTGATTAAAAATATAAAGAACTTGGTTAGAAAATGTATTTATGATACAAGGGAAAAACTATTTGAAAAAATTCGATATCCACACAACCAAAATTTGAAAGTTGAAACATCTACCATTTTTTTTTGGGCCCGACAACACTCTTAGGCCTTGGTCCTTTGTATATCTCAAAGTACTTGTCATATAACTTAAGAAATAATTTGAAATTAAACTAGAACACGATCATCAGATAACCACATAATATCACTTTTACTGAAGTTTACAATTGCACATGACAAAAATTAACTAATTAACGGGTATGTGGCATTCTGGAAACATTAGCTATCAGGCCGAAGTAGACGCATAGGACCCAAAAGATTAACAACGTGTCGGGACACATTCTCAAAATTTGGTCTCGTCACAAAAAGATATCGAAGAAAGTCTTGATTGGTTCGCAAGTAGGAGATAATGATCTGGATACATCCACTTTTAGCCCTTCATCCTAACTATTAAAAGATGCTCAGTCATGAAGTGTGATTACACAAAATCAGTGATCTACATTAAAGAGACTTGCCAAGATCATCAAAACTAAATTAAGAATGCACCATTTGAAGTAACGAGTACAAAAGATGCAAGTATATATATTCAAGCAAAAAATAGAGATAATATGGCCACAATAGAGATAATATGGGCGGGCCTTGAATAGACAGGGGTTGTATTGATCTTAAAGCAAAAAATTGCCGTTTGAAGGTCACGCATTCCCCCTACTAAACAGCTTACAACTTCACTCAATTGACACAAAGATTTCCTATGAGGCAGCACTGAAGCTAAAGAAATCAACCAGTCTCCTGCTCAAAGTCATCTCCTTCAGACTCTTCTACATTGTCAGCATCATCATCATCTGCATCATTGTCGAAGTCTTCTTTATCATTGTCTGTAGTTGCCTTCCCAATCACAAGAAGATTGCTATTTGTTTTTCGGATTTCATTGCACTGAGAACGTAATAATGATGAATCAATCGGTTGAAATATACAAAATTTACCAAATTCGAAGAAGATAAAAGACATGCGAGCTAAAATCAAAATGATTGAATAGACATGTTCGAGACTGAAGCTCCTCACTATTTCATGAAGATAAGATGCCAATTCCACAATAAAATGAAAATGAAGTCTTTCTAAGTCGGCGGGCCCAACAAAATTCAAAAAAAGACAGCTTATTCATGACTTTTGAATTACATAGACTTAGGATTAGCTTCTCAAAATTCAAGTTGGCATTGAAAACCCAAGAGAAAGGGCTAATTGGAATAATCAAGCAACTGGATATGTACACAAAAGTATGACAAATCATAAAACCAATAGAAATTGTGTCATGTTAGAAGAGGAACCATCAATGCCAACTCCAAAATATTGCTAACAAAAAAGCAAACGCTTAAAGAAAACAACCAAGATTCAAAATCTAGACTATAGGCCAAGACAAATTATATAGACAAGGAACAGCTTCATCAGGCTTTAAGTCAGCATTCAAAACCAAGAGAAAGGGCTATTAGAAAGAATCCAGAATCCAGCAACAAATGGAAGTGCATGAAAGTATGATAATTCAGAGAAGCAAAACAAATTGTGTCAGGTAAACAAAGGAACTGTCAATACCAACTCAGAAATGTTGCTAAAGTAAATAATTGAAGGAAAAACAAGATATAGCATCCAGAATGTAGGCTGAGAAACACTCTGCTTATACTATCAAAATTATGATTATTTCTAAAATAACATGGTTGTGTATCAAGTACCACAATTTATTTTTCACTCTAAAAAGGTAAAAGCTCTAAACCAAATCATGTAGAGCTATAGTAGATTCCAGGATACAGAGCACCCATGACGTCATACAACAACGGATACATGCAAGATACATAAGTAGATATAAAATAAATTCCAAAACCAGCATCTCTTCTTTAGTGCTAATTGTTTCAAGATTTTAGCCTGCCATGGCTCTTATACCAAATTGGAAGTGCTTTAGTGTGCTCAATAAGCCATGAGGTGCACGTATTCTAATATCAAAAGTCATATTATACATGGGTAGTCACACAAATTTCCACTGCAAGCCATGTTCAGTTCTCAGAGCTTCTTCCAGTGGGTTAGCTTTTTACACTACTCTGTACTTACTGCCATACCTATGATAAGTGACTAATTTACGTAATAATGTATGATATTTATATTATTTTTAGTCATTTTAGTTAATTATTGGTAGAATATGAATCATTTTGGCTATAATTGGTGAAAAATGCTTTTAAGTGATTAAATGAGGTTTTTATCATTTCTTACTTGGATTTTGTGTATTTTGACAGTTTTGACACATTTTCGTATTTCGGCTATAACTTGAGCTACAATGATCGGATTAAGATGATTCTTGAACCAATTTGAAGATAAGAGATATATCTACAACTTTGGTGAAGACATCTAAATCCAGTTTGAAGGTTTTCCAGGTCAAAATGCCGAATTACAATAGCAAATTTCTACTGGTCGAAACTGGAACAGGGCAATGAGCAGGTAAGGGTATTTTGGTCATTTCTCAGCCTACACAGATCCAAATGAGGTGATTCTTGATGCATTGGAAAGCTAACTAAAAGGGCTACAAGTTTCATGTTTTGGTCAAGAGCTAAATCAGCTTTTATCATCAAGAAAAGTTCAGTGGAAGTTGATGCAAAATCGGAGCAGAGCTGGAAATTGAACCAGAAGTGACCAAATGGTCACTGTAGCAATCCGGCCGGAATTTGGCCGGATTTGTGGCCGGATTCCTGGCCGGATTGTGGTCAGAAAAGGCTGCTCTGTACGCG
Organism: Coffea eugenioides; assembly: GCF_003713205.1. Taxonomy (NCBI): domain Eukaryota; kingdom Viridiplantae; phylum Streptophyta; class Magnoliopsida; order Gentianales; family Rubiaceae; genus Coffea; species Coffea eugenioides. Next base: position 11,448,097 of record NC_040038.1, on the reverse strand, counting down.
TAAAACTCAATTTCACCCCCACCAACTCACATTGGATGCTAGACATGTGAGAGACATTACCAGCTGTAAGGAGAAAGTGTAAAGCTTCATTTCTTGACCATCTTTCATCATAAAATAGCCAAAATTCATTGCAAGAAGTAGAGGGAGATTGGAGTTCATAGCAGGAAAATAGAGAGTGAGCTACGGGAGAAAGCTTGAAGTTGCAGAAATGTAGCTCTTTCATCTCTCTAGCGTTAGTTTAGCTTAGTATAGTGTAGTATAGTCTGTCCATTCTTGTTTATTATCTAGATTAGGATGAAGATGGAGGATGAAGAAGGCAAGGAAGAAAGCTCATGTGACAAGGGTTGTATTCCTTCCAAACTCTTTATCTTTTGTACTTGATTCCAAGTTTAGTTAATATACAAGTTCTGGATTTTGTGTTTAATATGTGTATCTAAAGTTTAAGCCCTGGGTTTGGTTGAACTTTCTATAATTGTTAGTGTTTATTATTTGGTTATTTGACTGCTATGATTTGAGCAAGTTATTTAGCACTTTGGCTTCTTAAATCATGATTAATCTGGTACCATTGATTGTGATTATCTAAGGTGTTATTTCTGCAATGAAAATTGAGACTTAACACTAGTTCAAGAAGTGCTAAACATAGGGAGTACACTCACGAAAGTAGAGGTGCACCTATGTGGTTTTTAGTGATTCATTTCATGTAATTTCACTGAAGAAATGAACTTGTAGCTAATTTCATAACCATGAGAATAGGTATGAATTAGTTATAAGTATAATTGATTCACTACGAAAGTAGGATTCAAATGCATAAGGAAATTTCACCATAATTAGCCTAGATGTAGTAATTAATGATCCAAATATAGCACTTGCATGAGTAGTTGGGGATACCATAACCTAAGGAGCTTTCATTTGTCATTTTGTATAATTTCAGTAGGATAAATTTGTTATAATTCATTGATAGTCTAAATAATAGAGAAGCTTTAGTAATACCGGTAATTGTTCACTCTTCCTTGTGGGATCGACCCGATATATACCCTAAACTACTAGTTGATCTGTATACTTGCAGTGAACGGGTGTAATTCGGTATTTTTTTAGCTTGCACGTATGTAAAATACCCGTCAAGTTTTTGGCGCCGTTGCCGGGGAAGATTTGGCAATATCGGTGTGAAGAGCAACTTTATTAGTTTAGACATAATATTAGTTATATTGTGAATGTTATTTTCTGTTATTTTAGTATTTTATATGTGTATGTGTTTTATCACCTAGTCTTCTTACTAATTTTGCTCTTAAGTTGTTTAAAAGCAATTTTAGGTAATGAGGAGGGTAGGTCAATTTGGAGGACAATGCTTGAGAAATGCAAGATTGGCAATGGATGGTTATGAAGTGCAAAGCTCCTTCAACAGAGGTAACCAAGAATTTACTGAATGTATGTCTTTTGAAGATGGTTTAAGGTGCTTAAAGGCAAAATTTGATGTAATTAAGTTACAAGTTCAAATGGACACCATGATGCATGAAATTGAGCAGAGGAGGAATGTTAATGTTTTTAATTCTTATCATGTGATTTGTGACTTGTGTGGAGGTTGTCATGTTACTAATACATGTATGCAAGCACAAAATGTGGATTATTATGATAAATTAGAGCATTACAATCCTTGTTTTGATCAATATAGTGCTAATTGGAGCAATTCTCCTGCTTATGGTTGGAATAATCAATGTACTTATAGTGATAATTCATATTTTTATGATCACCAACCTGAAAGTGTCCAATATGAATCAAAATCATCTTGGGAGTTGGCAATAGAAAGAGTAGCTAATGATTCTAAGCCATCTTGGGAGTTAGCTTTAGAAAAGCTAGCAAATGCAACTTCCGATCGTTTTGATAGGATTGAAGAAAGAATAGATGAATTAGCTTCTCACTTTGGTCGAATACATGAGCAATTGAGTGCATTGTGTGAAGTTATTTCTTCTAATAATTTGCAAAATGATTCTAGCATGAATCGTGGAAATGTTGTATGTGAAAATGGATTGCATTTGGATGAAAATGATGAATCTCAATTGTGTTTCAATGAGCAAATGTCCATTTCACATGATAATATCTTTGGAACTAACTTTGAGCCTCAAGAGCTGAGTTTTAATGACTCATTTTTCACCCCTCTTGAGGAGTGCAGCGAAAGTATAGGTTCTAAAGGTATTCCTGCCCAAGATACTCTTATGACATGTCCTTTGGTAAGTTCTCAAGTGGTGCATATTCAAGGTAATATCTATGGAACACTTGGGATAGGTAAGTCACTTTCATTTCTCACATCATTAGATCACGTGGCTTTGGCTATAAAGTCACCATTTAATGATCCACCACGACCAAAAATGGTGGATTATTCGCTAACAAAGCCTCCTTGAAAAAATGAGATGAAATAGTCAAGCTATTGACTTTAAAGAAGCGCTTATTGGGAGGCAACCCAATGTTTGTTTAAGTTTATGTTATTTTGGGGTGATTTTATGTTTACAGTATGTGTTTGAGTTATTTTGTTATTTTTCATTTGTAGGTATTGGAAATGGAAGCAAAAGTGACCAAATGAGGTGAAAAAAGCGAAATTTGATCAAGGAACTCAACCCCTCAATTTGAGTAATTGTTGTTTTTGATTTGTTAGAAGGGGTGAAAATGCATATTTTGATCATTTTACATGTGCATGCATTGAGAATTTTAGCAAACAAATGATCTATGATGCATTTCGTGTGATTGGGGTACAAATGGTAATTTTTCAAAATTGGCTTTCTGCAAAAATTTCGCAGAAGAAAATGCACTTGGGCTGAAAACGCGCCTTATAATCGCGTTTTCCATAATCGCGTTTTGAATTCTGCGCCTATACTGAAGAAAACGCGCCTCAAAACGCGACAGTAAGTCGCGTTTTCTACCAAGTCGCGTTTTCCAGCCTGATCAAAAATTGAAAACGCGCCTTCAAATACGCGACTCCAAGTCGCGTTTTATAACACAGTCGCGTTTTCGATCCTGCAAGATATGTGAAGAAACGCGACTTCACAAAACGCGGCTTGTTGGCGCGTTTTGATGAGTCGCGTTTTCGGAGCAAAAAAAAAAAAAATGCAGATTCCTTGATTCTCTTTTTCTTCTTTTCCTCATATATTTTCTTGTACCTTCAGTTGCTTATTGTGTATTTTCTATAGGTACATCACCACCACAAAGGCTTAGGAATTACGGATCGCCGTTATATGTTTATTAAGCCTTTGTTATCACTTTTGTTTCTCATTTTCCATTTTTAGGTTTATATCACTAATGGTTACCAAATGAATTCATGAAGCAATGAGACAAGTGA
>NC_040038.1:11365074-11443769 GCF_003713205.1 Coffea eugenioides | reverse complement strand
TTTTGCTTATGCATGTTTATTTATCTCATTTGTTGCAGATTGAGTTCATGGCTGCTTCTGCTTGGGATATTACAGCATCAGAGTTTCTGCACGTGTGCATTTTCTTCATATTTCTTTCTTTTTACTTTTTCCAATAGTGAAATACTTATTTTATTATGTGAGAGTACTTGGAAAATGGACGGTATTGATTATTTTTCGGTTTTTGTCTGATCACTATTACAGGGTTCGTGTAGGCAAAAATTAATCTTGCCTAGACATCCACCAAGGTGGACGAATCGATTGCTTTGGGGTTCAGTCCAAGGAAAGAGTCATTTGAGAAAAAATTATGACAAGGGTATTAGGTTAAGATCCCATTTGCCAGTAAAGGTTAGAGCTGTGGTTTCAGGAAATGTGGGTAGCTCAGTTGATGAAAAACGAAGTGAGGTTGAGGGGATAGGGCACAAAAAGGTTATTCATTTTTATCGTGTACCTTTGATTCAAGAGAGTGCCACATGTGAGCTTCTGAAAACGATTCAGACCAAAATATCAAACCAAATAATTGGATTGAAAACTGAGCACTGTTTCAATGTCGGGCTCGATTCCAGGCTTTCTAGTGAGAAGCTCTCAGTGCTTCAATGGGTGTTAGGAGAAACATATGAGCCTGAAAATCTGGGGGCTCAAAGTTTTCTTGATAAAGAGGTGAAGAATAGCTCTAATGCAATCTTAGTTGAAGTTGGACCTAGGCTGTCTTTTACCACAGCATGGTCGGCAAATGCTGTGTCAATCTGCCGAGCTTGTGGGTTGACAGAGATAAATAGAATGGAGCGATCGAGGAGGTACTTGTTGTATGTTAAGCCTGGTAGCGGTTCTCTGCCGGACGGTCAAATTAATGAGTTTGCTGCAATGGTGCATGATCGGATGACTGAATGTGTTTATGCACAAAAGCTTACTTCCTTTGAGACAAATGTAGTTCCAGAGGAGGTCAGACATATACCAGTCATGGAGAAAGGAAGGAAGGCACTGGAAGAAATCAACGAGCAAATGGGTTTGGCATTTGATGAACAAGATCTACAATACTACACCAAGCTTTTCAGGCATGATATTAAGAGGAACCCAACCAATGTTGAGCTGTTTGATATTGCACAGTCCAACAGCGAACACAGCAGACATTGGTTTTTTACTGGGAAAATTGTTATAGATGGTAAACCAATGGACATGACTCTCATGCAGATTGTCAAGAGTACTTTGCGGGCAAACCCTAACAATTCCGTCATTGGTTTCAAGGATAACTCTAGTGCAATCCAAGGGTTTCCCGTGAAACAGTTGCGGCCAGTTCAACCTGGTTCCACATGCTCCTTAAACATGAGCGAACATGACCTTGATATCTTGTTTACTGCTGAGACCCATAATTTTCCTTGTGCTGTGGCACCATATCCCGGGGCTGAAACTGGAGCTGGAGGACGCATTAGGGACACCCATGCAACTGGGAAGGGTTCTTTTGTTGTCGCATCTACTGCTGGATACTGTGTTGGAAATCTCAATATTGAAGGGTCATATGCCCCATGGGAAGATCCATCATTCACTTACCCACTTAACTTGGCTTCTCCATTGCAGATTCTCATTGATGCTAGTAATGGTGCATCAGACTATGGGAACAAATTTGGGGAACCCTTAATTCAAGGTTACACAAGGACTTTTGGAATGAGACTCCCAAGTGGGGAAAGGCGTGAATGGTTGAAACCAATTATGTTCAGCGGAGGTATTGGACAAATAGATCACATCCACGTTACAAAGGGTGAGCCTGAAGTTGGCATGTTAGTTGTCAAGATTGGAGGCCCAGCATATCGTATAGGAATGGGAGGGGGTGCTGCATCCAGCATGGTCAGTGGTCAGAATGACGCTGAACTTGACTTCAATGCTGTACAACGTGGAGATGCAGAGATGGCTCAGAAGTTATATCGTGTGGTCCGCGCATGCATCGAGATGGGAGAGAAGAACCCCATCATAAGTATCCATGATCAGGGTGCTGGTGGAAACTGTAATGTTGTCAAGGAAATAATATATCCAAAGGGTGCTAAAATTGATATAAGAGCAATTGTAGTTGGAGATAACACCATGTCTGTCTTGGAAATTTGGGGTGCAGAGTATCAGGAGCAAGATGCAATATTGGTGAAGCCTGAAAGCCGCAGCCTGCTGCAGGCTATCTGTGAAAGGGAAAGAGTCTCTATGGCTGTTATTGGAACAATTAGTGGTGAGGGATGTGTTGTCTTAATAGACAGTTTGGCTGTTGAGAGATGCATTTCAAAGGGATTGCCGCCTCCACCACCAGCTGAGGTCCTTGAACTTGAGAAAGTGCTTGGTGATATGCCACAGAAAACCTTTGAGTTCCATCACACAGTTAATGTGCGCGAGCCAATTGATATTGCACCAGGGATAACCTTAAAGGATTCTCTGAAGAGAGTGTTAAGGCTGCCCTCGGTATGTTCGAAACGATTCTTGACTACGAAAGTTGATAGGTGTGTCACAGGTCTTGTGGCACAGCAGCAAACTGTAGGTCCCCTGCAAATTACACTTTCTGATGTTGCTGTTATTGCTCAAAGCTACACTGACTTGACAGGAGGTGCATGCTCCATTGGGGAGCAACCAATCAAAGGGCTTTTGGATCCAAAGGCAATGGCACGACTGGCAGTTGGAGAAGCACTTACTAATCTAGTTTGGGCAAAGGTCACTTCCCTCGCTGATGTCAAAGCAAGTGGAAATTGGATGTATGCTGCTAAAATGGATGGGGAAGGAGCAGCAATGTATGATGCTGCCTTGGCTCTTTCAGAGGCAATGATTGAACTTGGTATTGCAATTGATGGGGGAAAAGATAGTCTCTCAATGGCAGCCCATGCATCAGGGGAAGTTGTCAAGGCTCCTGGAAATCTTGTAATCAGCACCTATGTAACTTGTCCAGACATAACAAAAACAGTGACCCCAGATTTAAAACTCGGAGACAATGGCATACTGCTTCACATCGACTTGGCAAAGGGGAAGCGGCGTCTAGGCGGATCTGCTCTTGCTCAAGTTTTTGATCAGGTTGGGAATGAGTGTCCTGACCTTGACGATGTTCCTTACCTCAAAACAGTATTCAATAGGGTTCAGGAGCTTCTTAGTGAGGATTTGATCTCTGCTGGTCATGATATCAGCGATGGAGGGTTGATTGTAAGTGCCCTTGAGATGGCATTTGCTGGGAACTGTGGAATTTCCTTGGACTTGACTTCGGTGGAGGGTAGTCCGTTCAAAACACTATTTGCAGAAGAGCTTGGACTACTCCTTGAGGTCAGCAAGAAACATTTGGACATGGTAATGGCAAAGCTATCTGATGTAGGCATTTCTGCTGGGATTATTGGAAGTGTAACTGTGTCACCGGTGGTTGATGTGAAGATTGATGGAGTTACTTTTTTGAATGAAGAAACTTCAGCACTGAGGGATATATGGGAAGAAACCAGCTTTCAACTTGAAAAGTTTCAAAGATTGGCTTCCTGTGTAGAATCAGAGAAAGATGGCCTGAAATATCGCCAGGTGCCTTCCTGGGACTTGTCATTCACTCCTACATATACTGATGAGAAATATATGACTTCCATTTCAAAACCAAAGGTAGCAGTTATAAGAGAGGAAGGCAGCAATGGGGACAGAGAAATGGCTGCAGCATTTTATGCTGCTGGCTTTGAACCGTGGGATATTACAATGTCCGACCTCCTTAGTGGAACCATCTCTTTGCACCCTTTCAGGGGGATTGTGTTCGTTGGAGGTTTTAGTTATGCTGATGTCCTTGATTCAGCAAAGGGTTGGGCTGCATCTATTCGATTTAATAGGCCTCTTTTGGATCAATTTCAAGAGTTCTATGAACGACCAGACACCTTCAGTCTTGGAGTTTGCAATGGCTGCCAGCTTATGGCTTTGTTGGGCTGGGTCCCTGGCCCCAGGGTTGGAGGTGTTATGGGGGTTAATGGGGACCCTTCACAGCCAAGGTTCATCCACAATGAGTCTAGGAGGTTTGAGTGCCGCTTCACAAGTGTGAGGATAGAAGAATCACCTGCTATGATGTTTAAAGGAATGGAGGGTAGCACATTGGGTGTATGGGCTGCTCATGGTGAGGGAAGAGCTTTTTTCCCTGATGAAGGTGTGTGGAACTCTGTTCTCAACTCAAAGTTGGCCCCAGTGAGGTATTGTGATGATGATGGGAAACCGACAGAAGTGTACCCTTTCAATCTGAATGGGTCGCCCCTGGGTGTTGCAGCAATTTGCTCTCCAGATGGGAGGCATCTCGCCATGATGCCTCATCCAGAGCGCTGTTTTTTGATGTGGCAGTTCCCCTGGTATCCAAAGCACTGGAGTGTGGATAAGAAGGGGCCCAGCCCATGGTTGCAGATGTTCCAGAATGCCAGAGAATGGTGTTCATGAGGTCAGTTCTTACGACCAATTAGTGTGGCCATTTTTGTGTTAACATGGTACCGTAGGTGTGTTGATTCTGGTGGTAATATGCAAACAGTATATTGTTGATTTTTCTTTCAATGCGGCTGATTAGATTGAAGCTGTTGTCATTGTAGACTACTTTTCCGAAGTATGCACAAGAAGGGTGGCGTATAAGATTGGCCTTGCCTCGAAGGACAAGTTATCCACCTCCCATTAACAGATGCAGTCGCATATCATCTTTCACTTGGGAGCAACTCCATTTGTTTCTTTCTGAAATTTTGCTGGAAAGATGAGCCTTGTCATTAGATCAAGGATATTTTTCACTTTCATTCTTGTAATTCATAATCAAGTCTTTTATCGTAAATCTGATACGTTGTGTAGTTCGGTGCAGGCCATGTTGGCAGGGACTTCAACTTGTACTGTAACTTAGTGCTGGTGTTGTCTTGAAGAGGTTAATTGTCATTTTACGCGTATTGTGAAATTATGGCCTGCTACTAATTTGATTAGATATGGTGGGGTGAGTTAAGACGTGCCCCTTTGACCCTTATCCTCTATTTGTTTGGCCTTGATTTCCCGATGACTCCTGAGCTGGATCTTATCTGTTCAAATTTTCTTGAACTTTTCTTGTCAAGATCTATAATGTGAAGAAACCTGAATGCCCTTCGGTTTCAACCGATGCATGAAGTTTCTGTATGAGGAACTCAGTTGAGGGACTTTGGCTATTTAAGGCCACAGTTGGATTTAGGGGTGTGCATTCGGTGCAAAATCGATAATTCGGTGCACTGAATTCGGCGAATTCGGTTATTCTACCTATAGAAATCTAAACCGTTTTCAATTCCAAATTAGCCATAACCGAATTCATACTACAACCGATTTCAAATTCAAAAACGGTAATGAATTCGGTTTAACCGAATTCATCTATTAAAAATAGTAATAATTTATCTATTAATTTAAACTAGAATAAACCTTAGACTATACAACGATTGGTAATAATTTATGAATTTATAATTTACAATGATTAATAATAAGTAATATTAGTTAGTAGTTACAATGAATTTATAATTTACAGTGATTAATAATAAATAATATTAGTTACAAACTTACAAATTACAATAATTAGTGATAAGTTATATTAGTTACAAACTTATAATTTATTTCAAATCAAAATAAAAACTTATTTACTTACACATGTTATTGTGAAAGTCAATACACTAATACATTGATTTGCAATTCACATGCATTCACTTACACTGCTTAGTTGTCTTGTCTATACTTAAAACCTTAAGATTAGTAAATAGATAATATAAATTTTAACTTATTTGATAACTTATACCTAGAATCCTTAGTCTATGATTTAAGGAACACAATGATTAGTGATAATTTATGAATTCATAATTTACAATGATTAATAATAAGTAATATTAGTTACAAACTTACAAATTACAATGATTAGTGATAAGTTATATTAGTTACAAACTTATAATTTATTTCAAATCAAAATAAAACTTATTTACTTACATATGTTATTGTGAAAGTCAATACACTAATACATTGATTTGCAATTCATATGCATTCACTTACACTGCTAACTGCTTAGTTGTCTTATCTATACGTAAAGGCTAAAGCCTTAAGAATTAAGATTAGTGAATAGATAATATGAATTTTTATGTTAAATATGTAGAGTACACTAGTACTTGCAAGTTATAGATTACGCATTCAAATATTCAATAATTCAAACATGAATGATATATCAAATTACCAATATCTAAATTCTAATTATGAATTATGTTTATTGTTTAATATTTAGTATTATACATATATGTATTAATTATTATCTAAGTCTAGTCACATTACTCATGTATAAAATGATAAGTATTATAGTTATCTTATATTGTTATGTATTACTATATATTTGCATTATTATAGTCATATAACAATTAACAAATATTAAAAGAATATATTGTACATTATTATATATTATATATTATACGTACATGATATGGTGATAATACCATATACTAATTATTATTAATAGCATTTACCTATATAATATAATAAAGTATTAGTAGTATATACTAATACTAAATAGCATTTATCTATATATTATATAATTTTATATATCAATTTGGTAATTCGAATGCGGTAATGCGGTACCCGATGTCAATTATCGAATTTGAATGCGAAATCGGTTATTACTAAATCTATAATCTCATTATCTATTTCATACCATATTAGAATTCGGTGAATTCGGCATGTACCGAATTTGTACCAAATTACCAAATATCCAATTTCAAATTACCGAATTGAATTTGAAATCGGTTATGAATTCGGTAAGAACCGAATTTGCTCACCCCTAGTTGGATTGGATATTAGTTTTAGCCCTGTGGCCAGTGTCTGGAACCAGATTCACATGTTTTCCAGGTCAAGAATCAAACATATCATCGTAGCAGGTTGAGATGTCTCAAGGTGGATTTTCTTGATTAACTGCACTAATTATGGGCTGATGAATTGCATGTTGTTTCATCCTCATTGCCGCCCTTGTTATTGAAGGCCTGTCCTTGTTCCATTAAGCAAAGCCTACTAAAGCAGCAGATTGAAGAATCAGTTCCTGCACTTAACCAAAACTTGAAAACTTATTGCCTGTCAAGAAGACAATTGAAAACTTGAAAAAGGATGATTAATCTATGGGCTGTAGCCGGTTTTGCTTGTGCATGTAGGCTTACAATTCCAACAGAAAACTTATTTCTGAACTCTTAAAAACACTTATTATCCATGTAGAGATTCTTGTACCTGTCTTGAATGCTATCCAAGCAAGGATATTAATAAGTGGCGGATGAAACAAGTACCCCTTGTTCTATGTAAAAAACTGGTCATTCATCCATTTGATATATGTATTTTTTCTTAACTGTATAGAGATTCCTATACATTCTTAATGGATGTACAAATTAGAGTTTATCTACAACTCGGTTTTTTTTTTTCTTTTCTCCCATGCAGTGATTAGTTTTTTTAAAAGAAAAAAAGTATAAAAGGAATTTTAAATAAATTTTCTTACTGGATGATAAGGACTGGCTATTTAGACGTAAAGTTCTAAAATTTAACAAACCCGAGCAATCAGCACCAGTAGTCTAGTGGTAGAATAGTACCCTGCCACGGTGCAGACCCGGGTTTGATTCCCGGCTGGTGCATCTGTCTTTTTGACGTCAACACCTTCGTTCCATACATAGCCAGAGATGATTTCCAGCTGAGGCACATACTTGCCAGTAAACGTATAAAATTAAACTGCCTTTTATAGATCATGGAAATGGATCCTTTAGCTGAGACTATGAGAAACTCACTCTATTCTGGATTGAATCAGATCATGTTACATCTATTTTGATATATCAAATGGTCATATTTGACCATCAATTTTCCCCAAGGACAAAATTCATCTTGGTTCATGTTTTTCGCCGAATCAACTCACTTAGCAATTAGCTCAATGACCATGTCTAATGGCCAGTTTAGTTTAGCAATCCCCAATACCAACTCTCGCAACTGATTATGCTTTCATGTCTTCAGGTTCAATCTTACTGTGCAGTCTTGAACCCTCTGGAAGGCCTAAAGGAGGATTTGGGCATGACAAATTATCCACATTGAAGAGCTCCCATTCTTTGATATCACATCTATCTAATGCTGAAAACAGCCTTTGTCTCTGTGTCTCATCTGGATACATGCCATCCGGGCTAACAAGGACGGCACCAGTATATGATTGTCCTGCAACTCGAGCAGCTCCATGGTAATGGAATAAACCCCAGCTAAAATCATCAGAGACGTCCACGATTGTCCAGAACTCATTTGAAACCACTCCATTGTCCAAGACACTGAAGTGAAATGTTGCTGGAACTTTTCCTCTTCTAACTCGGTATTTTCGCCTTCTCCAGACCAAATCCCCCTCAAGTGTCCTTACTTGAAATATTGGCTCAAACCAGAATGATCCTCTAGCCTTTCCTCTATAAAACAGTTGGTACTGGCATGGAAACTGATCATAGGCTGGGTTCTGTCCTGCTATGACTCGCCAACTCCAGTCCAATTTCCCCAACCAAGCCACAAAAAGATCCTCAGCTGTTTCATGAGATAGATTGTCCCCTCGGAACTTTATCATTGGAGACACAGAAGGTTTTTCAGGGATCTTGGCATCCAATTCCAAACAGTTATTCTTCTGCAACATGCAGAGAGAAAATTCTTCTAGACATGGACTCTCATATGAAGCAATACATCTATAGTTGCATACCTGGTCCACAGGACTGCACTTATTCAAGCATTGGAGAGCTTTTCTGCAGTTGGGATCCAATAAACAGTTTAGTATCTGAGGGCCACAATTTTTTACCACGCAGTTTAAGGTGGAGAAACCTTTTGCTCTTAGATTCTTCAATATTGGGACTGGTCTTATGTAAGCATTAATTACAACTAACAAACAGAACCTGATATCATCTGGATTATGCCTGTCCCAAGCCTCAGATACAGTTTGGACTATTTTGGTTGATTCAGTTTTTCTTTTTGATTGGGAAATTGCTGTCAATTTACTGAATATATAGCCATTGGATTTTGTTTCTAGAATTGATCCTCCAAGTTTGTACCTCAACATTGGAGAGGACTCAAAGCATAAGATGCTTGGGACGTGTACACTATTTGCTTGAACCCATTCAACAGATTCTTGATTAGTGACAGCAACAATCAGTAAAATATCTGCATTCCTCAATCCCTGATGAAGATTTTCCATGGTTTTATCAGTTGATTTGAGGAGTCCGTCACTAAATACCAGCATATCATACGCTTCATCAACCCATTTTAATCTTTTGGCCTGTCGAAGAGAAATAAGTGAAAAGGTCTACAACTGTGAGACAAGGAACCACAAGTTTTTGTAGGATATGATAGAGTCAAGGCTCTCTCATTTATGTCCAATACACACAGTCGACACGGGAATAAAGCTTCGATTGTCATAGTACCAAAAAATCATGGTAAAAGGAGAAAATGCAGCATGATAAGTTGACCACTACTATATCTGCTCATATATAGAGATGGCTAATTAAGTCAATAGCTTGTCTCTAGAACAAAATAATATCTCATGGCAAAGGCATGAAAGGATACATAAAAGTCAAAAACATAGGCTGAATGAAACATTATTACTTGAAGAATCTCATTGTCCCAATTCATTAGCCTATATTCTTGCATTGCACTTCTTCGGCTCCTAACTGAGATTGATGTGAGAAGAAAGAAAAACTAAAAAAGGGTTAAGAATGTGTTGTAAGCATGAAAAACATTTTTCGACTAGATTGGATTTGGAAGCATTTGCAAAAACTCAATGGGATTTGACAATTATACATTCCAGAAACAACACTATAAACGCCGAAAATTCCATGAGTTTTCAACAGAGAATCTCGAGATCAAGGCTAAGAAGTGCATTTCCAAAACAGATTATGGAAATAGCAACTCAACTAGGTAGTTCAAGCTATGTTATAAACACCTTAAACCACACAAGTCAAAAGTCAGAAAACTGTGCTTTCAAGGATTGTTGATACTCTTAAACTCAAAAAATGGAAGTCGCATAACACAATCAAATACGAAGGTGAAAGATGGCCGAACAATTTGCATAACCAAAATTTCAACATTTTTATGCCTTTTTCAATAGCCAGCTCTTACAACCTCTAGACGAGCCTAATAAGCCTAACATTCAGATATCCAAAGTTCATAATTCGAAGAGAATATCATTTCTGATGGTCAAAAAATTCAAGACAAATTCACGTTCCCTTTTTCTGTTGATATAATTCATCACTAAAAGAATACATTTTTAACAAACACAAGGAACATGCATTTCACCAATAATTCCAGAAAACAAAACAAAATCTAAAATAGCCCTTAAATTCAGTTCTCGATTCTTTGATTCTTTTCAATTTCTAAGCAATGGATAACTCTTTAAAGAAAGAAATATAACTCACAGTATGAAGCATGACGTCCAACCAAGGCGAGGACTTGAGAGGGCTGACGCTGTTTTCTCCGACCAGTACTATTCTCACCGGAGTAGCACTTGGCTCCGTTGTTTTCACAGTTTCTTCATCTTCTTCATCTTCAGTAGAAGTATCTTTGAAATTATCAGTAGTGCTAGTGTTTAGAGGAGCAGGGGAGAATGAGATGATGCCTGCTCTTTCCCAGCTGAACTGAAGGGGGATAGCCGGAGCTGGATGAACGGAGTCTGGAATCCGGTGAAAGTTGGCCGGCGGTTGAGAATGACCGTTGCAAATGGCGCCAGATGAAGATTGAGAATCACGGTGGTTTTGGTAGTTGGTCCAGCGGTTAGTTTAGCTTAGAAAATTTTGGGTTTGAGCACTTGAGTTTTGGACTTTGGAATCGTGATCTTCTAATATTTAGGCAAATGTAGGAAACGCTGGATTAGTGGACCCAAGAAGACATAACTTGGCCAAAAAAAAATACATTGCTAAGACCAATGGTGTATAAGGCATACTTGTGGTGTAGTTACTTGCCAATGATTTTTTTTCATGAAATTAATTATACTAGTCACTTGGATTAGTTTTGGCTTGGTAATTGTATAAAATTTAGAACAAAATTTACATTCACATTTACATAATGATTACTTGGAGATAAGGAGTCATAATATAGACATGTCATTTTTTTTATCAAATAAATATAGACAAAATTACATATGGTATGTATTTATTGTCATTACAAGAGATATCTAAACCATAGAAACCAACAAGTTCTTATGGTTTTCTTGTTATACATATGGTCTTGAAGGAAAAAGGAGACAAAGTTTCATGTGAATCTGACAAATGTGACTAATTAATTGTTCATTTTGACATGTTACCCCAATGAACCTTTTTTATCACAAAAAATTGTAAGATTCACAAAATATTGCACCTAAAAGCTGAATTCATCCATTAAGAATCATGGCAGAAACATCAAGGTACACGCCTTGCAAATTATGTTCATGTACAATTATGTTGTAGAACTGGTTTGCTACGGCTGGCTGAGATTCAAGTAGTTGGTAAGTGGTTAGTATCAAAGATAGAGTTGCAAATGCCATGTCTGCCATGATAATTCAGCTTTGCAACTCCTTCTCAAGCTGTTGCTTTGATTCTGTTCTGGCTGACAAAATAACATCATCAAGGAACTTTTTCTGTGGAAATTCTTCAGGTACAAGACTTTGATATATCTCAAACTGTTCTAGAGCTTCCTTCTCTTTGTCAAGCAGGCTGTAAACTATACCCTGCCAGAACAGCCAAGGGAAATGGTCAACAAACTCGTGACATAAATGGTGCTCATGAACACACGCGCGCGCGCAAAACAAAAAACCCCAAATTCACAAAAGCACTGTACCAAAAAAATGTGAAGCGAATAAAGTGAAATGTGTCCTGTTCGACACCGCCTTTTTCAATACATATTTGTGACATTTAGCTTCCCCAAAAGATTAGACATGAGTTTATACACAAGACAAACCTACTTCAATCAGCCTAGGCACTTCAATTGGCCTTTGCCCTTTAAGATGGTCAATCTCCTAGTGCTGGATTCTAGCCATCCCACTGCCTTCTTCTTAGCAATATGCCTTTAGTTATATTGAGAAGATTAGAGATCAAAAGCACAAATCTAGTAAAGATAGGAGCCTCATGCGCTTATGCTGAGAGGTAAGTTGATCTTTGTTGTTGTGTTCAGCATGAGCTTATCCTACACAATCACATAGACGTATCCAAGGGATCAATAATTTCCTACATCTGGCAAGTGCAACATTTGTTTCACTTTCTTAAAACTACTTTAGTAAGCCAAGCCAATAGCTAAATTGCAATTGTCTCTCCTTCCAGGACCTAGCCAGGGGTGCCACTTAGGCTATGCTTGGTAAAGAGCAGGAAGAGGAGAAAAGAAGTGCAATGTATTAGTACATCACCTAGGGAAGCCATTCTCCTACTCCTTTTAACTCATTTCTAGGAAGGACAAAAGAGAATGGCATTCCTTGTTCCATTCACCTTACTTTTCCCATCAAAATAAGGTCCAAAGTCCATATCATTAATCTTCCCTGTTGCTCCTGACCCTCCCTAAAAAAATCAAATATGTGATGTTCCTTTACTTGTCTTTTATGTAGTTTCAGGGTAGACTAATAAATAGCTAGCAATGTCATCTCCAGAATTTCTTGATGTTTTTCCTTGTCCATTTAGATGCCAAAGTTTAAAACACCCTCATGAACCTAATATTTGAAAAATAAATCTTGTGGCTCAGTAGCTTTTTGTTATTTAAGAGTGACTTTGTGCAGTTTTCAGCTTGCTCCTAAAATTTTATAACTGACAATGTCAAACAAGTGAATTTACAGTCATACATATAGCAGACTAGCACCATGTCCTTTTCATATCCTCTGAAACATAACTGGTGGGCAAGGTTTCACCAAGCAGGAGTGAAAGGATGAAAGCCAAAAAAGCCAAATAGGAAAAAAAAGGAAAAAAAAACTTTTCATATCCTTGCTGAAACATAATTGGAGGGGAAAGTTTCATCAAGCAGAGGTGAAAGGATGAAATGCCAAAAAAGCAAAATAGAAAAAAATCCAAAAACAAAAACACTTACTTGGCAAAGATAAGGGCGAAAATCCCTTGGGTTCTCATTAATAAGAGCTTGAAACTTTTCCAAGGCCTCCTCTAATTCCCCCTGCAGAAGTAAAACATATTAGATGTTAGACTTTTGATCACGAGGGCATCACGTAGATTTAGATGTTAGACTTTTGATCACGAGGGCATCACGTAGATTCCCCCCCCCCCCAACTTTCTCTTACTGGTTGTGGATTTTAGCTATTTCCTAAAACATGATTGTTCTGATCTTAAAGTGGATATGCATTTTCAAGAATGTATACACAGCATAATGACCCAGAACTTGAATGCATCATCATTCCTTGATTAGATTTAGATCCTAATTTCTGAACAGCTTCAAATTCTTGTATAAGAAAGTCCAACTGGATACCTTTACTACATGCATCTGTGCAGTTAGTATTCTTATGTTCCTCTCCTCATTGACTTTTTTCTCGGAACGAGCCAATTCCAGAGCCCTGTCCAGCATCTCAAAAACAGCTGGTCCTTCATGATTCTTGTGCATCACCATTGCTAAACCCTAAAGCAAGAGAAAAACCACAACTTAATATTTGGAAAATCCTAACCCAGCAGAACTATTTTGGTTTGACAAATGCAGTCTGTCCTAAGAAATATTTTTTACTAATGAGCCACCATTCATCAGATTTGCTAATTTTAAAAGAAACTGCACAAGAGTTTCTGTCACAGAATGATCTCAACTTGTTAGAAGCTTAATTACCACTTTCCTGAGAAAGCAAGGTACCAATGTGTTGAAAAAGAAAATATGACAGCCAAAGATGACTTCTGAGGTAAATTTCTAAGTCAAAAACTTATTTTAATTTCTTATAACTAATCTTACAAAACAAGAGTTCGTACCTCTTGACATTTCTGGAAAAAATTATTTATCATGGGTATTGGATGTTGAAATTCATCTTGAGGCAATGGGTTTTGGTAATACTATTGTTGAAAAAAAATGAATTCTCAAACCAAAACCGTGCCAAAGTTATGATTTTCGTTCGTCATCATTTAGATAAAGGATTAAAAATAGAGTATTTTACTGTCAAAGATCCTCTTGTCCTTTAGCAAGATTTGAAAGAAAGATTCGACCACCTGAAGTTGGTCGTTCTTCCAAAAGCCAGATATGATTGGCTTCACTTACGGTTGCAAGATTTTAAATCTGTCAATGAATATAATTCAGTCATGTTCAGAATTACTTCTCAATTATCATTATGTGACGAAAAAGTCACTGATGAAGATATGTTAGGGAAGACATTTTCTACTTTTCATGTCTCTAATATGCTCTTGCAGTAACAATATTGAGAGAAGAGATTTAAAAAATATTCTGAATTTATCGCATGTCTTCTCTTGACTGAACAAAATAATGAATTATTGCTGAAAAATCATGAGTCCCGACCAACTGGTGTGAGGACCCGTAAATTTTCCTTATTTTTTATATTATTTTATTTTATTTTCTCATATGCATTTTCTTCATTATACCGTATTATATTGATTTTTTCAGACATTTTATTAGTGAGTAGAGTTTTTAAATCATTTTCCTAGTTTAAATTAGTTCATATTCAGTTTAAAGCGTATTATGGATGTGGAGCCCGTTAGTGCGTTAAGTGCGATAAATTTTTGCTGATTAATTAAAGTTTTGTATAACGGAATATTACTGTACAAGGTGCTAGGAGACAATTAGAGGTTAGCTAGATAAATCACCATTGGTAGACAAAAGGATAAGATTAAAACCCTAAAAAGGAGCCAAGTGTCACTATGCTATTAGAAGTTGGACTTTTGACCAAGGTTAGTAACTTTACTAAATCAGATTTTTGACCAAAATTCATTCATTTTCTTGTCTCCTTTGGCCGAAATTAGTGAGAGAGAAACCAAGAGAGTTCTTCATCTTCCACTTCAATTTCTTGTCCAAATCTTGAGTTCCAACTGATTAAATCGCAAACTACTCCATAAAAGTACTAGTTAAGGTAGTTTTCAAGGTGTTTGTGGAGCTAATTTTGGAAGAAGAACTCTAAACCACCATCTTTCTTGAGGATCCAAGGTACTTTGCTTGCAAAATCCCTCTTTGTTTGTAATAATTGTTAATTAGTGGATTGGAAAGGTTAAATATGTAGCTTTATGGACAAGTTTATGGTTTGAAGTAGGGGCATGGTGAATTTCAGTTTTTATAGTAAATTTTCTGTCCTCATATGATGATTGATGTTTAGCCATGATTTGGTAGTTGTCATGAGTAATTTTGAGCTTAAAAATGCTAGTTTTGCTTGCCTTCAAAAAATTTCAACTAGAGTGCATAAATTTCAGTTTTAAGGTTTCCAATTTGCCCTGTCCTACCCGGTTCTGTTTGACCATGTTAGAGAACGAATTAGGCTTAGTACAAAACATGAAAGTTGTAGTAAATAATGTTTTATAACTACTTGTAAAATTTCAGCTCAATCGGAGTACTGTATCATGTGAAATGACTGAAATACCCTTGACTGCCCATAAGCCCTGTTTCGCGGATAGTTTTCTGTCTTCGTGGAGATTTCAATTTTGACTCTGAAAATGCATGATTTAACTTTGGAGGCCTTCATAATAAATGTAGGTATATATCTTGGCTTCGAAACGCCATAAGATACACCTCAATCGGACTTCGGTAGCCTGAGTTATTGTCATTCAATCATAGTACGGTTAACTAGTCTGATTGTGAGATACTGGTTCTGTAATTTGAAAATTTGACCTAGATACACTACTAACTGGACTAAGTGGTCTTCATCAAAGTTATAGGCCTTTATCTTAGCTTCGAAATGGTATAAATTACACCCCAATCCGATAAGCGTAGCTTCGGTTGTGACCGATACGCTAAGAGACGTCAAACCTGCTATTTAGCTTTTGTCCTTAAAACTTGATTTCCAATTGCATTCCTAGACTATGCTTTGTATTTGGATGAACTTGATCCTAGTTGAAGGGCTATTGTATTGAGATTTTTTATGTGTTGAATTGGACTGAGTTAAGGAAAATAATGAAGCCATAAATGATTGGAAAATAGGTAAATACAGAGGGCATGCTCCCCAAAATTTTAGGGCTACGCGATTCCTTCAAGTTGAATTGATCTTGGTAAAAATGAAGGGGTTTTGGGAGTTATTTGTAACTCTAAGACCAACTGTTATCTTTTTGCTCAAAAGTCATATTTTATTCTTTTGTACTAGTACTTAACCTGGAAAGGCGTACGACATGTAGTCGAGTCTCATTTATGCATTCCATTTACTGGGTTTGTAGATGTGCGAACTATAATTGTTTTATCTTGATTATTTTAGGGTTTCTTGGCGATTAAAGCCACTTTGGGTAAAAACTTTTGAAGTATCTGTACTGGAACTAGTGAGTGTACCACTCCCCTCATTTGTTGTTTAACTTGGTTTCTGTACATGAAATCTGTGATTTGAATGACTGTACTATCTGTTTATTCTGTTTGAGACGAGAGTATACTTTATCACACTCGTTCTCTTGGTTATCTGTATGCCTATTACTGTGTATACTTGACTCTGTTATCTGTATCTAAGTCTATTCTGACATTGTTTGGAGGCTTGTATCCAACGACCCTTCAGTGATTTCTGAGCTCAAAACCTGTGGTTAGTCTCTCGAGTCGAGCCGGCAAGGGCCTGGTCGATTAGATAACGAGCCACGGTAGTCTGTTTCTGGGAATCTTTGAGTATTGAGACTCTTGATTCCGGTATACTCGAGTATTACCATCTCTGTTCTGTATGTGGTGTTCGGGTCCGGTAAGGGGTATGTTCGGTGGACGGAATTTGGTGTAAAGTGGGGTCTACGGACATGGTTGTTCTTTATACGTTGACGGAGAGTCAACGAATTTGGTTCAAGTATGGCAATGGGAATTTTGGCTCCTGAGAGCTACATGTATCATTTCTATCTAAGGTGTTTGTTCATTTCTCTATGTGATATGCATATGTGACTAAGTGAACATGAAACTCCATGATTCTTGACTGCTATTATTTTGGTACCTCATTGAGCGTAAACTCACCCCCTTTCCGTTATCTTTGTTTTCCTTTCAGGGGGCAAACTTTGAATCCTTGATTTTGGAAGAAAGGGTCGAGCTAGTGTAAATATTATTTTGTTAAGCTCTTTTATAACCGAAACCCGAATTATATTTTAAATTGTATGAATACTTTGGTTTGTACCGTAGTTTAGTTAATTTGTTAAAGACTTCGATGTAAATATATGTATAAGTGTTTAATCTTGTCTATTAAGTGTATTCATTTGAGATATTAAGATCTTATGGTTTGGTAAGCATGTTCTCACCTTAGTAGTCTCCGATTGTTCATTTTTCTTTGGGTCCCATCGCGCGTACTATAGGGTTTGTGAGTTTCGACTCCGTAGTCCTGACGAGAGTTGGGCAAGCGGTCCGCCGAACTCTTTGGTTCGCCTTAGGGGGAGGTGGAGCTGTCACAACTGATGCAATTTGGTGATTTTAATTCCAAGATTCAAAAACAGTTTTGAATAAGTTTCAACTGTTGTAGGAAAACAAGATTAAAGTGATAAAATTTGTTGGGTCGGTGGATGAATATTTTGGCCTCAAATGCCATTTTGAAAGGTATTGATACCTTTCTTTGTTGTTATCATGCACCCAAAATATTTCCATTATATATCTATTTCATTTGCTTTATCGTATCTCATTTGCTATATCAATAAGCTTCTAAACTTGAGATAATGACTTGTTTATCTTATCACAGACTGGAAGCATATGCAGCTCTCCACTCCAGATTGTGTTTGAGTCTTGCATCTCTTACTATTTACATTAAAAAAAGAAGTCTTCATGGGTGTTAGTAGTTGAGAGAAAAAGGGCATTTCATAGGCTTTTTGTATTTTTGTAATTTATACCTTTTGGAACATTAAGAATATTGTACTGATACTGCTTTCTAATGGTAAAATTTGGTGGAGAAAGAAATCCAGTAAGTCTGTAACTTACAATTATACTTTTCGTTTCCTTTCTAGATGAGAGTCCATTTTCTTAAGTTTGCTAACATGGATGCACTTCACAGTTACAGTATCATCAAAAATTACTCTTGCTAATTGTTTTAGAAACTTTTGAATGGATAAATACGATACAGCTTTATCTAATTTTGAATGGATGAATACAATATTTATGATTCAGCTTAATATAATTTGCAACAATTATGTACTTTGTATAACTGGAAAACCCTAAATAATTGGACAAACTTGAAATTTAATTATGTACCATGCATAACTGGGCAAACATGAAAATTTTCACCGCGCATCGCGCGGTGTTCTGCTCCTGGTTCTCCTTAAACAAGTCTATACAACAACCAAAACTCGAGTGCAACAAACAATTCCGTACTATTATACATTTAACCTTGTATAACAGACATAATGACTAGAACACGCCATTTGAAACTATACTATTTGTAACACAAAATATATTTTGACCCGAGCTATTCAAAACAATAATGCTATTTGTAGAACAGATGTTGCAAATAGCAATCAGGAACGTAGATCTGGATATGATATCAGTGCAAGAAACTGGCAAGGCAAAGACAAAGAACACAGGCTATTCCTGACCAGAAATATACTGGGCCTGAATGTTGAGAACTGTACTTCAATTAAAAATGCAGCCAGGCCGAGTCAAAAACTTTAAATAATAACTTTTGCACCCAATTCTGGATGGTAAAAGAGTAAAAGTGTTAATAAGCTTGAAAGTTTTACCCCAACTAAAATGGCCGGAGGGGCCGAGTTGGTATACTCTGCTCGTTCCTGAAGAAATTTTCAGGATCTATCATGGTCTTGACTTTCACCAATCTGTAAAAATTATTTTTGAAATATTTGAGCCCATAAACTCTTCCTTCGTTGTAACTGTTCTTCCCGTTGTCTGTGGTTCCAATATCAAGGTCCCTGTAATTCAGAAAAGCCTGCCTAGGATTTTTTGAAACAAAAGGAGTCATCAAACTGTACAGCGCCCGTGTCTGCTCTATGTACTTCTTGGCAAATCTAGGACCTTCTTCCTGCCAAATCACTAAATACTCGATCTTGAAAATGATCTCAGAACGATGAGGGAAAGGCGTTTGGCTTTCTGGAATTTCACTCATTCTTCCGCCATAAGGATTGAATTCCAGTACTGTTTTATTTAGCTCAATCAATTTCTTGAATATGGAGGCCAGCCCATGCCTTGGAATTGGATTCTGCACATAATCTGATTTCCTCTTCGCGAAGTTGGCATAAGTCTTGTCAAGGATAGCTTCCATGGGTGTACCACTCGCGTAACCTTCCCACCGGAGGAGTGATTCACCCCAACTCATTTCCAAACAGTCCTGTTTCTTCAATCCCAATTCAGAAAATCTTCCATTCATAACAGATAAGAGTCTATTGGCATCTCCAAGGAATAATGCTATAAATGTTGCTCCAATTGTAGTCTGATTCTGCCCATTGATTTGTTCAGTAACTGGTTGGACCAGAACTCTGATGAAGAGCTCATTGTCAATCGTGTTGGCTACCTGTTGCCAGCTATAAACAAGATCTGTTACATTTTCTTCCATGGTCCTAACAATCCTGAAAAATGTTACAATTTCTGGTACCCTGACTAACTTGATTTTGTACGCCAAAACAACGCAAAAACTCGCACCACCACCACCCCTAATAGCCCAGAAAAGATCTTCCCCCATTGCTTCCCTATCCAAAATCCTGCCTTTAACATCGACGATTCGTGCATCAACAACATTGTCTACAGTTAGGCCGTATTTGCGTAGCATAGGGCCATAACCTCCCCCACTTATGTGGCCGCCTACGCCTACTGATCGGCATACACCGGCAGGGAATGCATGTACTTTGCTCTTTTCCCAAATCCTGTAGTAGAGCTCCCCAAGTGTGGCGCCAGCTTGTACCCAAGAAATTTCATTTTCAATATCAACATGAATGCTACTAAGGTGGAACATGTCAAGAATGACGAATGGAACACTGGAAACGTATGAGATTCCTTCAAAATCATGACCGCCACTTCTGATTTTCAGTTCCAGCCCAGTTCTTTTTGTACATAGAACAGCTGCTTGGACGTGGTATTCTTCTAAAGCTGTGACTATGACAAGCGGTTTTGGGGTTGTGGAAGTGTTGAATCTCCTGTTTCTTATATAAGCTTGTAAAACTGAAGTGTAGGAAGCGTTAATGGGGCTATAAAGAATGCTTGAGATTTGGTCATCTGGGATCCCTTTTCCTGCAAGGCAATGGGCAAAGTTGTCATAGACGAGGTCTGAGGCTGCAGATGTTAGGGAATTGAATGCAGAAAGAAAAAGAAGAAGAAGAGAGGGTAACATTGCAGGCAATCTAAGTTGTGGACTTAGTGTTGATCACAATTTCCATGTACCATACCAATTTATACTTGGTGAATTTAAGTTACTGGCAATATGTACCCCTAGGCTATGAGTAAATTGCTCATTACTTCAGAACCAACAGTAGACATGTTCCACATTTGGCATATTATTCAACTTGATTAATAGATAAATAATTTAAATAAAGAGTTATAAATAGCATTTTCACATATCTATATCAAGAAATTATTGCATTCCAACTATTGAACTACCATCCCAATTTTTCTAAAAAGAGTTTATACATAAATATTACTATTAGGTGATAATATCTATACATCAAAAACTACGTTTTTTTTTCTTTGAGGTAGTAATTAAATTTTTACGATAATTATACACCCAAAACTATGTATTTTTTCAATTGTACACAAAAGATTTAGCATTTTAGCCGTCCACTTTCACGTGAACAAATATTAGTTTCCAACAAAGTTCATAAATTTATATACAAACCAACAAGAAAGCAAAAACATGTTTATCTGTTTGTGCACTGGCCTTCTAACCCCAAGATTCCTCGCATACCAACAAGAAAACAAAAAACATATCGTAAATATGGCTTAATTTATTGAAAGACCAATCTTAATTGGCATTTGCCAGCTCAAGCAGAGATTAGTTTATCTTCCACCAGCAGCCAAAATCTTTCATTGTCCAAACGATAAATTTTGGAAGATTAAGCAACAGGAATCCCGCAAATATGGACGAGAAGAAACGATTGATAAACTCGGTGGCTTCTAACAAGGGAGGCAAGGCAAAATCAAGCTTCCGGACGGCTACCTCATTGAATTGTTGTAGAATGATTCAAATACAAGAATAGTATTGATGGAGTGAATTACCTAAATAATCTTTTTTTTTAATTATGAAAATAATAGTAAATTTTGAAGTTTTCCCACAGTAGAGATTTCGCCCTTTATAAAGGTGACTCACTTTGGGTGAAAAAGTAGAAAAAGAAAATAGAAAAACAAACCAAAATCGCCATCTCAAATGACTATTTTAAAGTCGGCTTCTCCTATAGTGACTTTAAGTCGCCTTCAGGCCACCATGTAAGCATGCTTTGAAGAAGCCATCTCAGGCCGGCAATGGCCCGAGCAGTGACACTAGAAGATCCGAGTGGCAATAGTTGTCAAAACTCTTTCTCTATCACTTTGGACATTAAGAAATAGCAATTGGTCGATGCTATTGATTAAAGAAATAAATAAGTGACAGTGGAATACTAGAATCCCATTTGACATCATTAACTAACTAAAGTGCAAATTGAGCTACCTATGATTACAAGCATTTCTTTCCTTTGGATATATACATTGTTCAAAGAGCTCTCTCAATTCAAGAATCCGAATTTTGCAGTTTCACTGACCTGAGTCTCCTGAGCATGGATCTTATGAATGAGTGCTTTACAGTTAGATTGTATTTCCACTCTCCTGCAGTCAGCTTCCTTGGCCATTAGGAGAGCTAATCTGACTGCAAGTGCCTCCTCATTTAATGGATTCCCTCGTTTTCCCTATTTAGTTGAGAATCACAAGAGAGAATAAATTTTTGTTGTATGAATGGTTAGATGATGCTGTTAATTTGGGAAAAAAAAACAACTAAAAAGTTAAGGATGAAAGTGACGGAGAATTTTGAGTAATCAACTACGTGACTTCATAGTCACTGTTTCATGTTAAAGAAAGACCCAGGGCTATCAACCGAGTTATTCAAGGTAGGCTTTGGCATTTCGAGGTTCGAATCACAAAAGTAATAGAATTTCTGGGTTTTGAGCTTTGACCTCTTGCTGTGAAGATCATACTCGACTCACAAAGATAATGGAATTCCGAGCATACTTGGGGCTGAGCACAAGTTCATAATTAAAATATGCTGTAAATATATACAATATGTAATAATAACTATATACTCTCATATAATTATACATATTAGGTTTTTACATTATAATTGTATACTTATAAACTCTATAGAGTGTTATTAATATAGACAACTGATATTGGCAATCCCAAAAATGCTCTAAGCACTCCATCCTCTTCTTTTCTTTTTTTTTGGTTAATGAAATGATACAAAAACATATAAAATATTCTAAGAGACGAATTGGCCATCTATGCATTTATCGGTAACTCTTCCTGTTTCATCTTTTCAATTTGTCTTATTTTCACTATTCTTATATCAGTCCTAAATTGTTGTAATATTAATAATGGAGGAAATTTTTTTAAAATTATTATTCTATAAATTCTTTATGTGTATAACTTATTTGGTAATTCTTAAGTACTAGTCATTTTGATTTGGAGTTGAGCATTATTTTTGGACTCGTTCATTATTCTTTAGTGGACTTTTACAACTTTAACCGAGATTTTGTAATCCAAACTGTAGTGGTCTCTATGAAAATAATGCAAACCGATCATTTACTATGCCTTGGGGGTAGTTTTTTTATTCACATTGTTAGAGAATATAGGTTTTGGATCTTTATATCATTTTTAACAAAAAAATTACAAGTTTAGAGTGTTTGAGAATTTTATTAGAGTGCAAATATTATTTATCTTTATATAATATATACTAGGGGGAAAAGCCCATGCAACGCGTGGGAGTTTAGTGCCTATAATTAAAGATGGTTAATAATTATTATTTGGCATTTTCTAGTATAAGAATTGAAGTATGACAATTTTATTATATGATATTAAATTTAAAAAAATCATAAGTTACATATTGTGTCAAAAAATATAATATGCAATAAAACATAATTATAAGATACGATCAACTACTTTGCATCTAACCTAGTATAATAAAAGACCTATTTATATCTGCTCATGCATTTTAGGGATATTAAAATTTGTTATTTAGTTTGAATTTAATCTTGATATGAGGGCAATCCACCACATTATCTTGTCATATAAGTGAGATTTGAACAATTAGCATACTTGAGGAAATCATTGCTAGTGGAATTTCGGTTCTTGCAAGCCAAATTCTTGAATTTATATTGATTCCAAGGACATATATCATCACGAGGCCTTCACATTGAGCAAGCAATTAATTATAATTTATTGTATGATTTAGGACATATAGCAAAGCATCTCCTTCTCGATAGGGGTTACAATCATGAAATATCAGTTTTGTATTAGTTGCAAAGATATACAACAACTAACATGCTAATTTAGAGGAATAATTACCTCAAAAAAGTACTAAAGCATCCTAATCCACTCAATTCAAGAAAAACAATTAAAAGTAATGAGGTACATACTTTAGATTATTAGCCAAATAGTTTTAAGTAGATAGTTAAACATATTGGCAAATCATATGAAGTGAAAAATTGTCTAAATGGAATAGTCAATAAAGTAGCAAACGATTTGAAATTACCCTAACTAATAGTTAAAACAACAAAAGAAGTAGATGCAATCTATAAATGGGAAAATTTATGATGATAAACTTATTTTAAACCATAAATAACAATTAACAAATGTGGTCTCTTACGTATCAAGCTTGTCTAACATGGACAATTGAATTAAAACACTAAAAAATTATTGCACATACAACTTGCAATATTACAGATTTTTTACAACCAAAAAGTAGATTGGTTAAAAAAAACATACCTATTGAAAAAGGTGTTGCAAAATGGAGAAGAGGAGTAGCTAATGTAGCAACATCCGAATTCAATATACTGTATGATTGTGCTGGAACAAAACCTATAAGTAAATGAAATGAATTTGAATAGATAGGGGTAACGGTCAAGAAACCAGACTTCTCTACTAATTGACATTAATTGTGTTTTAACATCTATATATCATAACTTTGCAAATAATTGATGAGAAAGGCTTTAAGAAATTAAAAGACTTAGATGTTAATACAATTAAATGATTAGAAGGGCATTTATGTAATTTCACTAAAACACAAGCTGAATTCAGTTGTATCCAATGTTTAATCGGATATCAAACACTGTCACATATCAAACTTACCCCTAGCTTTAAATGTTTAAAAGGTCATCCAAGTAATTACAACAAAACTAAATTAGTTATAATGACTCATATTCAATACTCTAATTGCACTCCAAACACTCTCACATTTCCAAAAAAAAGGCCACTCTTGCTGTTGAAATTAAAGCTTTAAACTCATTCTTATATAGTATAAGGATTTATACATAGAATTGTTTGGGCCAGCCCGACACTAATTACAATCAACTTCAATTCGAGAGACTTTAATTATCATGTTTTGTGTTTTTCCTGTTGTTAGATTGTTGTGTGGAAACACAATGAAGTCCTTTTGGAAAATCAAAATCTATACTATCTTTGGAAATTTTCAATAATAGTAGCATTATTGTACCCCCATTAGAGTGGCCTGAGAGGCAGAGTCCGATACTCAGCTCATTCCTGAAGAAATTTTCAGGATCTACCATGGCCTTGACTTTCACCAATCTGTAAAAGTTATCCTTGAAATATTTGATCCCATAAACTCTTCCTTCATTGTAACTCATTGTCTGTCCTGTGGTATCAATATCAAGGTACCTATAATTCAGAAAAGCCTGCCTAGGACTTTTTGGAACAAAAGGTGTCAATAAACTGTGTAGTTCCCTTGTCTGCTCTATGTACTTCTTGGCAAATGCAGGATCTTCTTCATGCCAGTTCACTGAATATTCAATCATGAACAGGATCCCAGATCGATGAGGGAAAGGCGCTTCACTTTCTGGAATTTCACTCATTCTTTCACCGTAATGATAAAAAACATGGGCTTGTAGCCCTTATAGGGGCGACATGTATAAGGCTAGAAGTGGTTTTGGGGTACATGTCGCCCTTGTGTAAGGCCATTTCTTGTATGGGCTTGTAGATCTGAATTATAGGAAACATTCATGGGGCTGTAAAGAATTCTTGATATTTGGTCATTGGGGATCCCTATCTTTATTAGGCAATTAGCAAAATTGCCATAGATCAGGTCTGATGCTGCAGAGGGTAGGGAGTTGAATGTAGAAAGAAAAGGAAGAAGAAAGGACAACACTGCTTGATATTTGAGTTTAGAACTGTAAATCACAATTTTCCTGTAGCATACCATTTCAGCAAACACGCTTAGTTAACCATTGAATTTATGCAGAACCAGGTTTTGCTGAGTCCAATTTGGGAGTTGTTTTTACTGTCAAGTGGTAGTGCAATGACAAAACATAGGATTTGGATATAAAACCAACAACAAAATAGAAACACGGTTTTCAACTTCTCTCTTCTCTCTTCTTCTTCCCTTTTCAAAGGCCTTCCCTCAAGGAGGGAGATCACGTCCCATGAATTTCAGTTTGTTTTATTTATTTTTTTAATAAAATCTCTCCTAAGTTTTCTTAGTAAGAGTTTTCATTTTCTATTAACAGAATTTTCTATTTCCCTAGAGATTCCTGTGGAGATTTTTGTTTTTTTTTTCTTTTTTTGTTGATTAGATCTAAATTTATTTTAGATTTGGTTGTTAGATCTAAAATTTTTTTGGATCTTTGATCTATTTTGATAGATGTCATCATCATCATTGGAGTTTAAAACCGTTGATTAATAGATTGCATCATGTATAGGAGAGGATTGCAGTGATTTATCTATTAGAAGACAACTTTAAAATTTCTTGTATTTTTCAGAGTTGTTCATAATTTTTCAAATCTATTATATTGATTAAATTACAAATCTGTAATTTCTAGTGCATGTTTAACAGGCTATTAAAGCAGCGATGTACAAACACGGTTCTTGTAATTTGTTAATGAAATTTGATTTTTATCAAAAAAAAAAATAGAAACACGGTTTTTACTGTACTATAGCTTAATTTATTGAGAGACCATTAATTAGAAAATTGGTAGCTCAATTGGATGATCCAACTTTCTAGTTTCTACCGACGGCATAGTCTTGCAAGTTGCACCAACCAAATACTAGAGTTTCGAACATTACAAGGAGAGTAGATCGATTAAACTCCGCGTCACGCTAATGTATGACACTCGTTAGGATCCAATAAAGAAGATACTGAATTCTGATTTTATCATTTTGTCCTGATTCTACACTACCGGTGAACCTAAAAATATTATGATGATACAATTGACGATGGATATTCAATTTGTCTTGATTCAAGTTCTATGCTTGACTAACTCCCCCCACTTTTTTGACCTTCAAACAATATGATATCAAAGAAAATGCCTCCCTGAGGAAGCCAGAGGAGGAAAATTACAGTTGAATATAAAGCCCATGTTACTGTCCTTTCTGTGAGGTTAATTAAAAAAAAAAAAAGCCTGCGAGATCATCAAAGACTTCCAATTTTCTTCTACATTTAATTTCAAGATCCAAACAATTAGTGGGATGTATTCAAAGAATGTAGGTGTTTGCGGAATAATGTTGTCTCGGTGAATTCTTGCTGCGAGAACCGCCTGGACCTGTGAGAAGTTGGCCAGTTTATACTTGAGAAGTTTGCTAGTTGTGAATTTTCACAGAACAGGCAGATGTATTTCGTGAATATATATTGCTGCTACCATATCAATTTTCAGACGGCTCTGAAGCAATCTTTAATTGAAGCACAATTTAGTTTAACTTGCTTTAGTTTTTGGTCATTCTATCTTTACCTATCGGGGACTTGGAGCTGACACAATTAAGCTTTCATTCTGGTGCTTGTCGTTGGTGCATTAATTACAAAATCTGAATACACAGAGTTAGTACTATTGCACATTGATTCCTGTAACAGGTACAAAGACTGGACAAAGACTGGACATAACTGTGAATATGCCCCGCCTTCGGTTATTCAAGGCACTTAAGACTATATAATTTGACTGAAAGAAATACCAATTGTTCAGGGACATAGCATTTTTCCTTAGAAGCAATTTCATGGAATCACACCTCTCAGATTGGTCTCTATTTTCCATTGAGACCTTCAGAAAAGTTTGGTTTTGCAAGCACCATGAGAGGAGATATTTTGTGCATGGTGATGCCAAAAGCTTCAGTCAGGTCCAAATCTTTTGCTTTAACTCCTGGAGGAAGCTCCCAATCAAAGCTATGCAGAAGTTGAGCTAAAGCAAGCTCAAATGTTGCTGTACTAAATGTAACAGCAGGACACATTCGTCTACCGGCACCAAATGGTATGAGCTCAAAATCTTGGCCCTTGAAATCAATAGGACTATTCATGAACCTCTCTGGTTCAAATATGTCTGGATTTTCCCATGTTTCAGGGTCTCTTCCCATTGCCCAAGCATTGATGAAGAACCTTGTTTTGGAAGGAATGGGATAGCCATCAATTGTCACTTCCTCCATGGATTCTCTAGGGAGTAATACTGGAGCTGGGGGATGTAGCCTAAAAGTTTCCTTCACAACAGCTCTCATGTAGTGCAAGTGAGACAGGTCAGTCTCTGAAACTGATCTTCTTTCTCCAACAATACTTCTGACCTCGGCCTGTGCTTTTCGTAGCACCTGGGGGTTCATTATGAGCTCTGTCATTGTCCAATCCAAGGTGATGAAGTTTGTATCAGTACCTGCTGCAAACATGTCCTGCATCAACAATATCGAAGCAATTAGAAACTGGAGCTAAGTAAGACAGCATTAGAAAATAATAGTTTTGAGCAGAGCATTTGATTCTTCTAGTAGGATTAAGCTGGAGTCAAGAATGAAACAAGAACTTTGCTCTAACTAACCAAAATTATTGCTTTGATATTGTCAGTGGTGAGAGGAGTTTCAGGATCCCCATGTTTTTGTATTTCAAGTAACACATCCACCAGGTCCTTGTGGTCTTTCCTGTTCTCCGGATTTCGATGTTCCTCCAAAATCTCATCAAAAAACTGGTCAAAGCGTCTGAAAGTGTCTTTTAGTCTTGATTCCATCCCGGTAAATTTGTGTAGAAATTCCATGGATGGGAAGAAGTCTCCAATGCTGAATCCTCCCAGCAACATTTGAAACTCTTCAAGCAGCTTTTGAAAATTATGCCGAACATGGTCTCCTCCGCGTGAGAAATCTTTACCAAATGCAATGCGACAGAGGAGATTGTTTGCATATAATCCAAGCATATGGCTTAAATTGGTGGGACTGGGGTACGATTCTGCTACACGATGAACTAGATTAGCAACTTCTTCTTGCCTTGCGAAGCCAAATGACTGAACTCTTTTTGCACTTAGTACCTCAAGGATACATATTTTGCGTATATTTCGCCAGTAGGCACCGTATGGAGAGAAAGCCATATCAGTGCAGTTGTAGAAAAGGTGTTTGGCTGAAAATATTCGAGGCCTATTTGACAGGGCTAGATCAAATGTTTTCAGTGCTTCCTTCGCCAATCTAGCTGAAGAAATCACTATTGTTGGCACCTGCCCAAGCTGCAAGAACATGATAGGACCATGCTTCTTGGCAAGGATGTGAAGAGATTCATGAGGCATGTTACCAAGCAGATGCAGGTTACCAATGATGGGAAGTTTTGGGGGACATGGTGGGGGTTTGTCATTTCTGCTTTCCTTCTTCTTCAACAGCAACTTTAGCACCAGAACCATTGATATTGTTGCAAATATGATGCATAGAAAGCTTTCCCTCTGCCATTCAAGGAGATCCATTGAAGTTTTTCCTTGCAATTTCCTGGAATGGAGAGGAGATCAGTATTCATTTGGAATACAGCTATGATGGTGTGTTTTAGTATGTCTCTCAAAAGGTATTCTCTGCACCATAACATCAGTAAGAGTTTGTCATATTTTGTGACACTTAACAAATTTTTCTAATTAATACAGCAAAAAACTTTTGTCTTCGGTTTTATTCACCATCCAAAGGATACATTTGTATAAATTTCTTATTCTTTTGTTTTATTATCTCTATCCAATACTTTTTCTGTAACTTCTAATTTATGCAAAGTGGTGTTGTAAAAACGTTTGAGAAAAAAGGTAAGCCTTTCTTCACTTCTTAGATTACTTTCATTCCCTTATTTCATGATATAATGAAGAATCCTAAATCTTTTTTCACGAATACACAAAAATCACATGAAATGTGGTCAGTGACAAAATATACCATCAGAAGGGGGGGAAAAGAAGAGACAATCCCATAAATTTTAATGGCCAAATATGATCAATGACAATAAAACAAGACTAAACAGGGAAGCCCAGAAATTCAAAGAGTTACTAAAGAGGAAAATGAGTACAAAACCTGATGTTTCAAGTAAGAAATGGTGGGATGGAAATGCACTTTGCTCCTGCACTTTCAAGTAGAGCACACTGCAATTCTGAGTTTTCTAAAAAGAAAAATTAACGCTACGAAAATGAAAGGTACATTGATTTGATTGGCCAAATCGATGACAAGGGTACGAGGTCAACATCCATTCTCTCGTATACTTATCAGGCCAACAGAAACTAATGTTAGTGGACATTAATCAGTAAGTATAATTTGATTGGACTTTCATTTTTTTATCGTAATGTCAATATCCAAAATTATCGAGAGTTACTTCAGCGACTGGTTGAAACGATTGTATTGTCCTTGACTCAGGAGCTTAGTGTCTCAATAATCTTTGTCAGAGGCAAGTTGGAATCACCTGTATGATTGATATTTCATCTCATTCAATAAAAAATTGACATCCGAAACTGTTCATGTGGAATTAAAATCAGAGAAAAATGCAGTTTTTGTACCCAAACTTTGTCCCACGAACGGTTTTAGTTCTCAAATTTTGGACGAAAACAAATTTGATACCTGAACTTTCAAATTTTGAGCACATTAAGTACCCTTGACGATTTTTTCCTAAATTGTTATCGGAAAAAGCCATGTGACAGTTACATGTCCAACCCAGCCACAATTGTATAAAAAAAGGCCAAAAAAATGTCAAATATCATTCTAATACTAAGTATTAAATTTAAGGACTAATAGCATAATAAATAAAAAATCCAAGGACTAAATAACATCACATGAGTCAACAAAACCCAAGAACCGATACAAATGAGCTCCAATTCCAGTACATTAATATAAGGGTCTGTTTGATAACATAAAAAGTGCTGAATCTGAATTTTTTTAGACATTCAGATGTTTTGAGTGTAATGAAAATTCATTTGGTGAACTTATTAAGTAGTGCTGAACTTGTGTGTATTTTTTTCAGCACAAAAATCCTAATTAAATGCTTAATTCTGATAAGAATCAATAGAATTGTTTCAACTACCTTATCTTATCCACCAAATCTACCCTTATTTATTAATTATGTTCAAAATTCTTATATAATTAAACAACTTAGTATTCTCTATCTAATGATTTTCTATTTCTCTTTTCTCTCTTTTGAATGACTTTCATTTCTTCTCTATACTCCTCATATAATATAATTCATCTTTTATATTAGTTTGATTTAAAAATAAATATTGTCATTTTCATACCTAACATTTTTAGCTAATTAAATCATAGGTTCTATTTCTTTTTTTGATGAAAAGATATAAGGGCAAATTTGTCAAATTTAACTTATTAAGCATTCAGTTATAAGTGTTTATCATACAGTATAAATAGGTTTAGCATTAAAATTCAGACATTCATATATCTCTTTTCAGTGTTTAAAAGTCAGCAAATTAATTGTTTCAGTATTCAAATTTCAGAATTCACACTTCAGAATTTAGATTCAGTTTTATCAAACGAAACCTAAGAATCAAGTCACAAATGTGTAAATAATGATGCGTAATCCTGTATTTTTAACATGTGGTATTTTGATGTGTTTATATATAAATATTAACATGTTGTATTTTTTAGTTGTCAAGCCATCGATTTAGACCAAAAAAAAATTTAATTCAAAAATATGTAATTGATTTATAGCTTAACTCAAGACATTTTACAATAAAGAAAATATTATCTTTGTAACTTGCAAAAACTTCAATAAAGTTTTAAATATATACTGTTGGCATGTAAAAAAAACACATCAGAATAAATAATATTTTTAAGAGTACCGTAAATCATTCATAATTTTAAGTAATTTAACTTTTTTGTCTGAACCAATGACACAAAAATTGTTGAAGAGTTTTTTTTTTTTATCCTGTTGTCAAATATTAAATTCTCATTAAAGAACTATATCAATCAATTTATAAAATTTAAGCATAAATTTGGTGTATCAAATTTGAAATGAAGTTGTATTATCTCTCCCAAAATGAGATTTTTAATACTATATTTTGAAATGGATTTTAAATATTACAAAAAGTTTAAAGCGGGGAAACCAAGTTAAATTTTTTAAAGTTTGAGGATGCTAAGAGAAATTATCAAAAACCTCAAGGGAGGTTTTTGAAACTGTCCCATAAAAATTTCTAGTTTTGACCATTTGGTATCGAAAGCCAAGTAATTATACGTTTGGGGGCCAGTAGCCTGTTGGAAAGGTTTCTAACTGGCTGCCGGGCAAATCCAACAATTAAAAAAAAAAATCCAAACAAGTTGTTGGACTGACAGCCCCCGCAACCTTTAAGGCAAATTCCTAGCTGGCTGCCGTCAACTCGGCAATCCAACAGTTTAAAAATAAATAATAATTGCCTTGGTTCTATACCACTTTCCTGTCAGATCAACATTTTTGTGATTTTTTTTTCAGTAAAAAACAAAGGAAGTAGCTTTTTTTGGGGAGGTCCAGAGGAGAAAATATATACCGGGTCTAGTCACTTTTTTGGGTACCCACATATTCTTTTATTTATTTATCTATTTTTTTCTGAATCTATTGATGCCAAAAATTGGCTCCACATCTTGAGGTGAAATGTAGACAGACTTGGTCGGGTGTAACCTGTGATGAGGGGAAACTCTGATGTTTAAGTTAGTGGTTTCTACAGCGAGACAAAACTTTAGAGCGCTGTAAGTAAAGTTTGAACCGTCACCTATAGTTCAAAGAGAGGCTTAAATCCCTTCCTGGTGGCCATGAACCATTGGCCCAGTGATTATCAATTTTACTCTTTTAATCACCCATTCCTTCACTTTTCTGCACTACTTGACAGTGCAAAGTACCAAAAACACCCTTTTCTGCACCTCAAAATTTGTCGTGGAAAAAATACCCTTTCGGTTTTTGGTTCAGCAGATTCATAATGGAAATATTTAGCCATGAAACTACATGAGCTTCTAATATTACTATAGTCCTACCAGCTATCGCACATACGGCTAGTGTCATCCAACAAAAGAAGACAACACAAAGTTTTGTCAAAATATACTTTTGTATGGCACACTATGTACACATTCTCTTCTGTACTATTTTTATATGGATGGGTAGGGATTCGGAATTTTTGGATTCGATGCCAAGTGCGAGCTAGGAATATTTTATTTAGATTCACAATTCTCTTATAAGGTTTGAGTTTTTTCTTTTTTTCTAAGGGAAGATATAAAATTTAAGAAGCGGGGAGAGGATAGGAGGATTAGAATCCAGAACTTCTATGATCTGGGGTCTCAACCTTAATTACGAGTCTACGAGTTAGGGGGGGGGGGGGAACGGTTTTGAGTCTAGACTAACATTTGAGTTAATTTAGATCGATTTCTATAAAAAATACTATGGATTTGAGTTGGATCTACGTAAAACAAATTACATGCTTGTACTATTGTAACTATTAGTGAAAGCCTTCGAAACAATGAAATGCATCTCTCCATATCATTTCGAGGTAGAATTAATAATTGGATTCGCATTACCTAACTCTACCGGATTCAATCCTACAGCTAACAAGTGCCCAGTCCTGCAGGATGGAACGCCCAAGTGCACTGCAAGGGAACCTTGCTTTGCCGAATCCCCCGCTGGCTGATATCATATGTGTAGAAGATCCTTGAAATTAAGGATCCGATTCTCCCATGTCCAGCAATCCCTACTCCCCATATCATTTTCCTAATCGGTATTCAATGGACACTCTTTAATACACTTAAATTCTATCCAATCTACCATATAAATAAATTTACTAATAATTATTGTCTTTCCTCGGATTTATATATTTTTTCCTAATTAATTTTATCTTTTTAAAAATCTAATACCTCAAGTACATTTTTATGACTGTCCAATGAACATTTGTCACACAAATTCCATGAAATAAGCAAAAGTTAAAGCCCCTAATTAAGCCAACGTCGCCGACTCTTCAAAAGGCAAAATTGCTGACTCTTCATCCATAGGGTAGTCAAACTATAATAGCCTGGTTATTGTGCAAAGGGCTCTAAAACAATTTTCA
This sequence comes from Coffea eugenioides, assembly GCF_003713205.1. Classification (NCBI taxonomy): domain Eukaryota; kingdom Viridiplantae; phylum Streptophyta; class Magnoliopsida; order Gentianales; family Rubiaceae; genus Coffea; species Coffea eugenioides. The sequence goes on along the minus strand of NC_040038.1, from coordinate 11,410,296 downwards.
GAACTTGAATTGTCTGGCTTTTCTCGCCATCATGCTCCTGTAAATTAACACAGTATAGTTTAGCAATATAATTTATTAGTATGCAAAAGTTGAAAATAGATATAAATTATATGGCCTCATAGTCATTAAATTCGATCCGAAACTCAACCCAAAGAGGTGATCGAGTCACCGGTTCAACCACGGGTTGCACAATAGTTAGATTATATAATATAATAATATATTATAAATTATAAAAATAGTAAAATTTTTAAGTTGGTGGTACATTTGGCGGTTTAATCGGTGATTTTTTGGGTTCATCGATTGAACCGACAAGTCGTTGACTGATCAACAAGTTTGTTGCTTAATTGGTTTAATTAGCAACTCAATTCGATCCTATGACAGGTTCACCTAGGGGTGTTTCGCGAATCAAGCCGATCGCGAGCGGCTCGAATACGAGTTCGACTCGAGTTCGAGCTAATTAAGTCGATCTCGAGTTCGAGCTCAAGCTCAAAAATATTAAGCTTGTTGGCTCGCGAGCGGCTCGCGAGCTCAATTATATATTTTTTTTTATTTTTTATTTTTTTATTTAATAGTAATTACATATATATCCCTAATATTTTATTATTTGTTAAAAAATTATTGTTTTATTATTTTAAAAAAAATATTTTAAAAATAAATAATTTATTTATTTATTATTTTTTAAGCTCGAACTCGAGCTCGAGCTTAATATTTTGAGCTCGTCGAGCTCGAGCTTCACAAAATTAACTCGAGCTCGACTCGAGTTCGGCTCGTTTGCACCCCTAGGTTCACCGAATTAAGCTCGACTCGAGTTCGGCTCGTTTGCACCCCTAGGTTCACCGAATTAATCGGATCCACCGTCGGATCGGGCTAGATTTTATAACTATGCTCTTTATAATCACTAAAATATCGTTTGTCATGATTTTGACTTGTTCTCACCAAACACCATCTAAATATTCTGTGAAACTTAAATGATAAATCATTGTAGATGGATCTGTTGCATGAATAGATCATAAAATAGAAAGATATTGGAGAACAGCTTAAATATCAATGAATTCTCAGTGACTTAGAGAAGGGAAAATAAACACTCCGTTTGGAAGATAACAAAGTATATCAAGTTAAAACGAGTAATGACAATTTTTTTTATGAGAAATAACGACCTGATGAAGCTAGACCTGTCTATTTAAACCAAAAAACATTGTTACGTACCCTAAGATGTTCTCAAAGAAAATGAAAATTTCAATCTCAAATTCATTAGAATAAGTTTTTACACCCATACCAACAAAGGAAAATATTATGACAAAGGAAGGAACAATTTTAGTTGTATAAGAAAATTTGTGAATTACCCTGAAGGAAAGGACCTCTCCTCATTTTAGGTCTGCGTCCATGTGCTATATGACCATTTTCTATATTAAAAAAAAAAAAAGAATGCAGGATACTGGTAAATTACAAAAAATAATGAAAGAGAAAAACAGTGCCACAATAATATTCTATTGTCTCGTGGAAATTGATGCAAGCTGAAAGGGTGAAATGCACTGAATTTTGTGTAACCATCTAATTTCCTATTTCCCCCCAAACTTATTAGTTGTAAGTCACTTTCTTGGTATCTTCTACCTGCCATACCTTTGTGTCTTCCCAAATCACATTAAGCACAGCAGAAGGGAAAAGATACTTTATGATTTTTTCCTCAAAAAAATATAAGATAAAAAAAAAAACAAAGGACAAAAGATACTGCTTGATTTGTGGCCATCAATATGAATTTTTCTGGGCCCATGCAAAGAATTCCATTTTCTCGTGGAAAAAAAGGCAGAAGCTTCCCGCTTGGCGACAAGTTTTGAAAACAGATGACCGTGATATTGTAAGAATATCAAATTTGAATCCTGTTTCTTCACTAGTGATGAATAGGGAGGTTGGAGAACTCCAGGAAGAAGTAATATTCTATCCCTTCACAGTACCATACAATGTAAAATGAAGAGTAAAGGAAAGTATCTAAGTTGAAATGAAACAGGAACTGGGTAAGTTTAGTTGAGTTTTCTTTTCTCCAACTCTAGTGATTCTATTCAGTATATATCATTTTTATTATAAGATTTGGCTTATTTTGATGTATTTTCTATTGAACTAGTGTTCAAACACAATATTCATAATTACACCAAAATTATATGCAAGGACGAAACTTAGACTAGAGGAGGGGGAAGGACGGAAGGAAGGCGGCCGTGGAGGGGCCACCACCTCCTCTAAGTTCTAGAAATTAATATTTTTTTCATTTTAAATTTTAAGAATTTTCAAAAATTCTTATGTATTTTGATTAATTTGAAAGTTTATATACACCAATCCTAGTTGTATAGTTGTATGATATTTCAAGAATTACACCAACTGAACATAATCAGATAAAACGCTCCCGTGGGTAGCTCGGCCGATCATGTAATCCTTCTTTAAGGCATTGACCAGTGTTCCAGTTTCGTAGTTACCGTGCTCTGAGTGGGTTGGGGCGCTCTCTCTCGGGCCGCAGGAGATTAGTCAGGCCGAAGGTCTGGATAACGTGTGTGTGGTAAAAAAAAAAAAAAAGAAGATAATCAGATAAACGCAGCTGGACCAGCCGGTGTCCACACTACATATACTGCCCACTATGAAGTTGATCTCTTACTCAGCAGCTCAAACTTGAAAAGAGAAAACTTCTTCAATGGCTCCGCCCTTGCTAATCTTTTCATCATTATTCCTGGCTTTGCTGCTAAAATTGCTCTTGAAGCACAAAGATAACAGAAATGAAAAGCTTCCACCATGCCCTCCAAAACTTCCCATTATTGGCAACCTTCATCTACTAGGCAACATGCCTCAGGAATCACTTCACAACTTAGCCAAGAAGTATGGTCCGATCATGTTCTTGCAGCTTGGTCAGGTGCCAACAGTTGTGATTTCATCAGCTAGATTGGCAAAGGAAGCTATGAAGAACTATGATCTTGCGCTAGCAAGCAGGCCACAAATATTTTCAGCCAAACACCTTTTCTACAACTGCACAGATATTGTCTTCTCTCCATATGGTGCCTACTGGCGAAACATACGCAAGATTTGCATCCTTGAACTGTTAAGCGCCAAGCGAGTGCAGTCATTTAGCTTTATTAGGGAAGAAGAAGTTGCTCATCTAGTTCAGCGAATCACAGAATCATGCCCAGGTACTACAAACTTAACCCATATGCTTAACCTGTATGCAAATAATCTCCTCTGTCGCGTTGCATTTGGGAAGGACTTCTCACAAGGAGGGGATAATGTTAGGCATAACTTCCAAAAGCTGCTTGAAGATTATCAAATTCTTCTTGGAGGATTCACCATTGGAGATTTCTTCCCTTCCATGGAATTTATGCACAAATTGACTGGGATGGAATCCAGACTCATTGACACTTTCAGACGCTTTGACCAGTTTTTCGATGAGATTCTAGAGGAACATCGAAATCTTGAGAACAAGAAAGACCGCAAGGACCTCGTGGATGTTTTACTTGAAATGCAGCGAAAGCAGGATCTTGAAACTCCTCTCACCACGGATAATATCAAAGCAATTACACTGGTTGGAGCAAACTTCTTATTAATTATTTGTCTTTCAACTCAATCTTTCTTGGTTCAATGAGTCTGATGCTGAAACTGTCATTTTTCCAGCTTCAGTTTTTGCAAAAGGGATTTCTCTGATTGCTTTTCTTACATTTGTTGCAGGACATGTTTGCAGCAGGTACTGATACAAATTTCATCACCTTGGAATGGGCAATGACAGAACTCATGGTGAATCCCAACGTATTGCGAAGAGCACAGGCTGAGGTGAGAAGTATTGTGGGTGAAAAAAGATCGATATCTGAGAATGACCTGCCTCAGTTACACTACATGAAAGCTGTTGTGAAGGAAACATTTCGACTACATCCTCCGGCTCCAGTGTTAGTCCCAAGAGAATCAATGGAAGATGTGACAATTGATGGCTACAATATTCCTGCTAAAACAAGGTTCTTCATCAATGCTTGGGCTATCGGAAGGGACCCTGAATCATGGGAAAATCCATATAAATTTGAACCAGAGAGGTTCATGAATTGCCACATTGATTACAAGGGCCAAGATTTTGAGCTCATACCTTTTGGTGCTGGTAGACGAAGCTGTCCTGCTATTACATTTAGTACACCAACTGTTGAGCTTGCTTTAGCTCAACTTCTGCACAGCTTTGACTGGGAGCTTCCTCCAGGAGTTGAAGCAAAAGACCTGGACATGAAAGAAGTTTTTGGTATCACAATGCACAGGATATCACCTCTGATGGTTGTTGCCAAACCACACTTTTCTTAAGGTCTCAATTTAACTCTACAGAGAAACCAATTAGAGAAGAACAATAGCCTGCTCTCAATTTCTATAGAATAAATACTTAGTTTTCTGTAATTCATGAGATGAGGTTGTATGTGCAGGATCAATGGCACAACTAATAGTTTTCATAATTAATGTGGACATTTATTGAAGTGGAATGCACAAAGCATCGCTGTTGATCATTTTTTGCATATTCCAACATAAACAACTTGAGTGTAGACATGTCTGCAGAAAATTTTTTAGACAAATGACTAGAAGTACAGGACAGAAAAAAGTTCAACCGTTGCAGTTTTAACTAGAAGTCAAAGCATGGCAAAGCCCCAAGAATCTTGTAAAAGCAACAGGCAGCGAACCCAAAACAATTAAACTGATGTCCTACCACCTGGATGAAAACTGTCTTAGCTTGGTGGCCTTTATCTTGGTTGAGGATTAAATGCATTGATCAGTTATCTGATTTTAGAAATTTCAGAAACTGCAATGATTTGGCAAGTTTCCATGATCATAGAGCTAAAGAATAACTCAATATTTCCTGTTTCCTGCAAGAAGTTTTTTTTTTTGGAGAAAACGACAGTTTTTGCTTTGGCAGTTGGCAGGAGTGATAGTCACGCACTTTTCCATTGTGATCAATGTAGGAGTTCCGAATATTGTCAAGCATTATCATTCAGTTTCGTCGCGGTCAGTTACCAGCTTATTGTCTTAATGCTTTTGGCTAACTTACAGCACCAATCAGCCAATTGACACCCCTATTCAGAAGGTTAAAAGAACTTGTGTATGACACTCTTATGGCCTAGTGATGAAATCCTTGTATCCATCATTGATTTTTGTTACATCTTTCTCGGCTTTTATTTATCATGGATTCGTGCATCAAAGTTTATCCAAGATTCTTATGCTTTCTTTCTGAAACAACGGTTACAAACTCTTTCAAAGCTGAGTAGAGAGTTCCACAGATTAAACATCAAAGCTCGAACCACAAGAAATGGAATTCAAAAGGGAAAACTTTGTCAATAGTTCCATCTACAAATTGTGGGAGAAATATGAACAATCTTGGCTGGCAAACTCGAGTAGTCCAAGGAATGAGTTCGGAATCATTTACTTGTGAAAAAATGATTCAAAGCAATCAAATATTTCACCAACATTGAATACGTTTGAAAGCAAGTAATCCTTGCAACAAAATTTGACGAGGCTGTCACACAAACACAAAAAGGTCACACCAAGATATGTTGCAGCGGTAAAGCAATGACCATCACTTGAGCTACAGGCCAAAAGACCGAGAAAAGGTATACAACAATGGCATCACCCACCATTTACAGGTTTCTTGGATGAAGTCTGGCATGTCTTTGGACTAAATAAGGCAAAATGGAGAGAGGACAAGTCATTTCTTGGATACTTGGGCCAGAACCACCTTCTATGTCTAAAAGCACTTAATGTGCCCTTAAATCTTGAATATAACGGCCTACTTGCTGTGCTCCAAAAAACAAGGCATCGGCAGCAAGAATGACGCCAAGCTGCAACCATATAGTCTTGTTACTAAATTTCAAATGAACCACAACACAAATCATTCAAAAGAAGGCCAGGGATGCATAAATACCAAACGACCAGTAAAAACTAATCGGTAACCCCAGCCTTCCTTCGCAGCTGCAGCTCGTTGCTGGTCAGTCCAACTGAGGTTAAACAAGGAAACAGCATCAGTGATTGCCCAAAACTCAAGCAAGAACTTATAGCTGAGGAAGTTGTGCTTCAACTGGATATGTCATGAAAAATATGCAGTGAAGGTATGAAATGTAATACATGGGAGGTTGGGTCTAATAACATTGGTCTCCCAGGTCATGAAGGCACATCTGTGATTTGTTTTTACATAGAAAACAAAACCATTTCATAGTGGCACTAATTGCATTCTTAATTCGTGAAGTAGCCATGTTCCATATTCATCTGTTTAAAGCAAATGTTCATGAAAAAGGAAGCTTTTTTCCAGGACTTTGATCATCTTTTGTTGAGCATTAGGGCATTGTTTCATCTTGCAATTTCTTCAAGCCCATTCCATAAGGACTAACAAAAGGCTAGAAAACTGCTTGAGTCTAATATGTTGCTATAATTATTCAACAACGAGACCAATGTGCTGCAAAACTACCAAGGAGTTGTTAGTTGAAAGTCTAAGATCAAGATGGCATTAATACGACAAGGAAAAAAGAGGATTGGTTGGATGTATAGTTTGAGAACATAAGGGACTTCAATAGCTCTTTGGCCTGTTCCTTGGTTTCATTATTTATCATATAGTGGTACAAACACAACACATTTACACAAACAGAGCAACATATCCATTAGTAGTAGACCCAACTGTACATGAATTCTAAACTTATATATGACCATTTTGCAAATTGTCATTTTGGACCATGCAACTTTATGAATCAAACTAGTGAAATTCAGGCATGGTACCATGAACGAATTTGTTCACTTAAAAGGCTGAAATATGATTTTAAATATAGTGCAACTACCTAGAAAATTGCATCTCCTATGCCTATTCAACTCCCTTGATCAAATCATAGCAACTAGCAAGGTTTCATATTTGGAACTAAAGATATCCACATGGTAACTCTTAAATTAAACAGGTCTGAAAGAACAAAGAATCCTAGATTGTTACCCTAAGAACTCTGACACTCCACCAATTCCAGCAAGTTTAAATGGTTGAGGACCTTCTCTGTCAAGATCCTGTCAAGAAAAGACAAGCACGGGTCATTGAAATAAGAATTATGGCAAGGAAAGTGGAGTTATCTTCTATTGACCAAATACCTCCTCTTCTGCAGCCTCCAAACCTTCTTGAACCCAGAAAAGGTTTCTGTACCCAGCATTGTATAGAAGTTCACAAGCCGCAAGGGATCTGTCTGATGCATAAAGTATTAAAAACATAACTTGTGTTATTTCCCCAATGCCTAAACATAACTTATCTTCAAACATCATATCAGTTAGTACCCAAAAAAGAAAATTTGACCAAAGGCCAAAAAGCAGTAAAATGGAACCAACAGGCATATAATACACTGACTTGTTTGATTAATATCGACTCATTTTATTCATAATATTCCATAATGGCATATAAAGTATTGCAGAAACCCAAAATGTTAACCATTGACCTCTACTTATATACTATCTTGTTTGTTAATAATCACTTTGTAATCCCACATCATGAACAAACTTCCCATAGAAGTTAAAAATTTTGGTCCTAAGTGAAAATCAATAGTTTTGGCCGCAATGCACACCAGAAAAAAAGTATGCGTACCTTTTCTCTAAAGTGTAAAATTACCTCACTCCCCTCTCTTGAAAATTGGACTCTCTTCTAGAACAGTATAGTCTACCATGCAACACACACTGGACAGAATATGCAAATGCATTTAAATTTCTACAAGATCAAAACACACAAATACTGTAAAAATACAAAACAAGATCCCCTCAGACAAATTTATACACACTTCAAAAAGGGTTTTTTGAAGATCACTGAAAGTATTGTACTTAGGTATTACACTCAGTTTTGATGAATACAAAAAGATCTAAAGTAAATCTCTCATTTTCTCTAACAGTTCCAATAGAACTTGGATGCTCATAAATGCCCAATTTGGATGTCTTTCCAATGTGCCATTTTATACTATGTTGGTATACGCTATTTTTTTGTCCACGCTTCTGTTGTACTTTAAGTCTCAAGATACCAACTTTTTGTAGCTTAATATTGTAAATCTACATTAGTTATACCTATTTTGTGAGGACCTTAATTTATTTATGCATAGTTTCCCTACAACATTAAAATTACAAAATTTTCATTTTTGCAACATTGATAGAGGTTACGGTCCTAATGATCATTTGACATTATGCTGTACAAGAACCTCTAGCATGTGCTTCTACTTTCACCCTCTCAGAGATTTGCATGGAACTCCAACTATCAGTCATATAAAATTAAATATTTATTGTTCCATAATGACATGTTTCTAACACCTCACTGCCTTTAGATTTATACAATCTAAATGTCTTTCTTCAAGAGGTGATAGTATATCAAGGGAGAAGTCAGACTGACCCACGCTTCACATTCACCACCACAACTCAAAATTCAAAATTGGGCTGCAACTTGCCAAATTCATAAAACTTCATCTTTTGGTCACTTAAAACCAAGTGGAAGCCCCATCCAGAATACGTATTTCTAGCACCTTATTCCCTTTAAACTCATGTCCTCCTATGTAATCGTTGTTCACGAAAGGGTGATAGCAGATGGAGGTATAGATGAGATAGTCCCTTACATTCACCACCACACATCCAATTTTCAATATTAGCTCCCAGCCTCCAATTCTGGAACCCAGTCATTCTGGTTTGACAGAATTTTCCAACAGTTGGGTAAGCTTCCTCGGAGAAAAAAATCTAGACCATGCACATTACAGTAATAGCTCATCCCCTATGAGTTTTCTGCACTGGATAAATATATTTCTAACTTCTTTCCTTGAAAAATGAAGAGAATTGAGCAATTGTGAGCTGACTGTAAAAGCTCATGGTATCTACAATATATGCATACTAATTAGAACTTAATTACTAAGAAAAAATAAGAACTATGAATCAGCTATTTAGACAAATATTTTGACCAAATGTTTTGATCAGAAAAGACAGCAGGCAAATTATTTTGTTAAGATATGCAACTTCTCTGCAAATTTTTTAGCAATGGAATAAAAGAAAGTAATTGTTGAATAAGTCTAATTGTTAGAATAGTTCCACATTTATTGTCTTTGACTAGTTCAAGTTTGATTGAGTTCTAAATATTATGTGGAGATTTCTTAGGAGATATTTGTGTCGTATGTCAGGATTTGTTAGGAGAAATTTGTGTAGAGTTGTTTCTTGCACTCTCTATAAATAGAGTTGTTTAATGAGAAATCTAAACTCATTTTCCAGCCCTCAACACAACTCTAAAATATCCTTGTTTATGCTCTTTTTTTCCAAAATTTTTTTAATGAAGCACAAAGTTGGTCCACGACTTTCACGACAGGGTGCAATGGTAATAGTTCATCCTCTATGAGTTTTCTGTAATTTGGTACATATATTTTGACTTTTTTCTTCTCTTGCAATATACAGAGTTGAGCAAATGTGAGCTGACAGTGAAAAAAAAAGGAGTAGATACTGACACACACCCCTAAAGCCTTGGTGTTTCTGGACATTGGGATACTAAAGATTCATCTATCTATGATTATGTAGCAATTCTACCAAGTCTACTACAGACACAAGAGGCACTGAATACACTACATATCTATTAATGTGTATTGAGTGGACGATGAATCAGAGGATGATGTGCAATCATTTGAAAACTGGATTTACACTAACAGAAATTAAAAATGAAATTCACCTCAAACCTTTCTGACAGGCCACTATAAGATCACTATCTTTCGGAAATTTCTCCTGAACTTTTGATAAAAATTTGCTGTCGAGAAAATGAACTGGTGAATGAACAGAACACAATACACCAAAGAGTTGTTGGATACTGATATTTATTTGGAACGAGAACAATTAAGCAGCTTACTTGTCATACGCTAATGCTGGCACACCACTCCACCAGCCACCTACATGGTATAAAATTCTCACACTTATCAATAGTTACATTAAAGGTTTGAGATATTTCTTGAATTTTTTTCCTTAATAATATTGAACACATCAAATTTTTTTATTTCAAGAACAAACAATCTTGTTTGAGTTACAATATAGCTATTTTTGTCCTCATCTTTCATTATATCATTGAACCATTTGTATCACCTCATGAAACATGCAAATGGTGTAAGCTGAATATGATATTGAGGCAATGTAATAGGACAGTGCATACCCATCATGAAATTTGTCATCTTCCTGGAAAGATTAACAGCATCAATACTGTTATCAACATCAAATAATGGAATCCATGTTGAGCCTTTAACCCATGCCTTCAAAACAGCAGTTTAATCGAGGTAACTGGATAAGAAATGAGACATGGAAGTAGGCCCATACTAACCGGTACCCCATACCCTCCTAAAAGGAGAATCGATAGAATGTTTTTACCTTAAAAAAAAATGGGGCAACAACTCTACTAATTAACACATCAGTAACCAGGAATGTCATTCAATTACAGTCGTCAAATCATCACATCAACCACATTCAAACTAGATCATTAAAAGACCATACTCAAGAATAACTATGACACAGCAACTTGTTGAAGACTCAGTATCCAGGACAGATGAGCCAAATCGAGGTACCTGTCTAATCTAATCACAAAATTTGATTTAAAGGAAAATAAAGCTACCTTTTTACGCTCTGTAGATGGACGGACATCGAGTAGAACTTTATTTGAGAGTTGAATAGCATATCCAGCTTCCCTAGGTGTGAGAAATTTTACTTTCCCATCCCTTATCTGTGATAAAACAAGTCAATGCCACATAAGTAGAAGTTAAGAAGAATGAAACAAAAAGGTACCCATAGCCTAAATACTAGAGTATAAAGCTAAGGCCCACAAAAATAACTTCCATGATTGAAGGATGCAAATGATCACTAACCATATCATGTTGGTTATAATCAGCACTCAATTTCTACACCTGAAGTCAAAAGAGTATAGCATGGACTAAGATATCAGACCTCTAACCACTTAAGCCCTTTGAGGTGTCCTTGACTTTTGGGTCACCTTATAAGTTTCTAAGTTGTCAAAAGATGAGATTCAAAAATGGCTTATTTTTTGAACCATTTATTATCATATTTCAGTTCGATTGGCAATATTAAAAATTAAAAATTAAGGAAGAAACATACTTAAACCACTCAACTAACCAATGACTCTCAAACACCAGTACAGAATTAAAAATTCAGTTGCAATCCACACAAACCAACTACTTGAATGCTGAAATTAAGCAAAAATTACCAAGCAAAATTCAAATCCAAGAAACGAAATTACATAAACACCTGCAAGAAAATACTAAATCAAAGCGTTATAAAATTTATGGCAGTAAAATACCATGGCCTCCCATCTTTTTTTTGCAGCAGCCATATCTTTTGCTTGCTGCACCTCATACTCTTCTTCAACAACTTGCATTCTTATGCCACCCCTGCACTGCCAACAAAAACTACAATCAATATATTCACATCTACAAAAAAATTACAGAAAAAAAAAACTTGATTCTGGTGAGGTGGGAGTGAGAGTTTGAGCATAAACGGACGTTTTGCTGGGTTCTGAAGTTGAAAGAAGGCATATTTGTAGAGTTGAAGAAATGGGCTGTGCCCAAGTTCTTCAAAGTTTGTTGTTTGCTGGAGGTAGTGACAGCATTCAGAGGTGAAAAACCAAAACTCAGCGCTCCCATTGTTGTTGAGGCAGTTGAGAATAAAGCTCAATAACTTTGTTCAGTGATTAAATTTGCTGGGCGTTATCCATTTGAGTCACATGAGGTACTCTGGAGTGTAGTGTAGACAGATTGGGGAAATTTGTGAGAAGAAAAATTGCAGTTTTACTCCCAAACTTTATGTATAGTATTAGTGTGGCTTCCAAATATGTTTCCAAAAAATAGTATGAACAAAATGGTCTTTAAAGGTTCGACCAAAATCCAATTTAGTCATTAACAAATGTCAATATTATGTTGAGGTACTACGCACAAGAGTCATGTAACTAAAGTTTAAAAAAAGAGTCATGTAGCTAAATAGAGCATGTAATGTACATTTGTCATAGTTGATTTCAAGATAACTCTTTAAAATCACTTATTTGATATGATATTCTTTCAACAATACTTATTTTTTTGACATGACATGATGAAATTCATTTAGTAGAGTAATTTGTTCCATGTAATGCTGGAAACGAATTGAACTGCTCACGAGCGACTCGAGTCAAAACTCAACTCGAGTTGGAACTCAAAAATATTAAATTCGTTAACTCGCAAGTTTGAGTATATATATATATAATTTTATTAGTAAAATTACATATATATATATTTCTAATATTTTATTATTTATTAAAAATTATTATTTTATTTATTTTTTAAAAAAATAAAATAATTATTTTTTATTTTTCGAGCTCAAGTTCGACTCAAATTTGGGTTGAGTTCGAGCTCGAACTTTAAATTGACAGCTCGTTGAGTTCGATCTCGAATTCAAACTTGATAAAACTAAATCAAAGTTTGACTCGATGAGGTCAAAACTAGACTCGACTCACCTCGTTTGTAACCCTAGTTCCAAGAGACGATGAATTTGATGTAGTAGAGTAATTTGTTCTATAATATATCTATCCTAATCTATATATAAAGCATGAAGCATGATCTTTAGTGTTAAAATATTTTTGTTATAACGTTACTCTCATGTAAGTAAGAATTCACACTTAACCACTACAAACAAATTATTGGTAGTAATTAAATTTCATTGACTTCCATTAACTTTTATTACTTCAATAACTTCTACTATTTTCATTTTTAATATCTTCTTTTATTTTTCTTTTTAAATTAGATTTCATATTACTACTTTATGAAGTTTGCTGAAATGAAGGGAAGAGGACCATGAGGATTTAAAAAAAATAATAACAAAAGCGTCACTCGTGAACACTCATTTTGACCAGGGCATTTTTTTTTTTTTTTTGTTTCTTCTTAATATAATCTTGTTTATAGTAGATCTCTAATTTTTAAGACCTCAAATTTAATCACAAAGTCACAATATCAGTCATTAAATCAAAACCGCCTTTGGCCGCGCCGGGCACTTTCAATTATGATCTCACAGGCAAGACATGACCACCCCTCAGTGACGGATTTCTTCCAGCATCATCCTTATAGCTTCAACCACGTCGGAGCCTAAGGCTTCTGCCAGGGCAACAACACATAACAATGGCATGTATCTATCAGGCGGTGTCAATCATCAGTCACACTGTAAAAGAACTATTAAAGAAGATTAAAGCTGTTCCAGATTACTGCAAACACTTGGTGAATCTGAAATTTCAAAATTTAATGAGTTCTGGAATAGATAGAGAATACAAATTGGTTGTAACAACTGAAGGTGTCGTATTTTGATGGCGATACTGATGAAAAAGAATTCTTGATACATAGTAATATCATCCCAGTTGATTCTTCCATTGATAGGCGTTGTATGGCAAAGAGCCTTGGACCTTTGTTCCCTACATTATGACTGAAACGACCAAATTTAAGAATGAAAAAAGCGGTCTTGCTACAACTATAGAATTTCTTTCATTTTGCTTTCCAAAATTTCATTTCGTATACAAACAATAACACATATTAGGCACCTCTATCTTGCTTTGGCAGCCTCCAGGTTTCCTTGTCTGACCCATACAACTAAGAGGATGGGGAAAAAGAAGAAAGAAGAATGGGGGAAAAAAATAAAACAGTACAAACAATCAGTTCGATCGTGAAGCTTTTGTGCCCAAAAAGTAATCTCCAACGCTCAAGTAGACGTGTTCTCTTAGCACCACTTCCACTGGCGGCTGATTTTCAATGCAAGTGACTTGAATCTGGGGAAGGCAGATAATATTGCCACAGATTAGGCGAATTAGCAATTCCACTGACTTGTTGAAGCAGATGGTCAGAGAGGGTGAAGAAAACCTACCTTCCCATTTCCAAGTTGAAATTCGGACTTTAAGTTCAATAGATCTCTCATTAACAAATAAGCCTGTAAACCTTGCGCAAACTTCAAATTTCCTGCAAAAATGAATTCGCAACGGAATAAAAACCCATAATCTTCAATCAAAATTACCTGTACAAGTACATTATAACCCTAAAAATGCACCTGCATATAAAGAGACAATGGCATCCGGGACAAATACTAGAGATGGTCTTGCCAATCTGACTGCAAACGAGAGAGTCGAGATTCCATAGAACTTCTCTTCAGCAAGAATAACCTGCAAAGTCATATAATCCTGTTTGAGAATATAATCGGCCAGAGGAAAGCGAAACTCTGACACCCTCTTTAAAGAACAGGAAATGAATGCATGGGTTACTATTTACTTGAGAATGCTTCATTGGATGATGTCTAAAGATACCCCAGAAGGACATCAGGAAACATCATTAGCCTACTAAAAGAAACGGAAACTTATGCTATTGGAATACTCCAACCAATGTAATAAGAAAAATAATATCAGGGGCTGAAAACAACTTACAGCATGTGGTGGGATTAAGGTGGAACGTAGCAAAGGACACCCAAGCGCATCCCTGATATTTGCCTCCTGTAAAAGGTATTTGATTAACTTGTTATGACATGCAACTGGAGAGCAAATGCATACAATTTCCCAAATAATATAAACAACTGTACCAAAACACATTCACCCAACCTAAAGCAGTGGAAACACAAGCAGAAGAGGACAGAACCCTAAATCACATTGTAATCACCATATGCCAGTGTTTGCAAATAAAATGTGAAGAGATTGGTTTATAGAGACATCAGTAGGTAGCTAGATACATGTTTTTTTTTTGGGGGAGGGGGGAGGACAGAAAGAGGGAGAGAGAGAGGATTGCCCAAAATTCAGGTCTGTGGTTACTAAGGTATAAGTTGTTAGCGCAACAAAAAAAAAAAAAAACTGGCAGCAAGGCTGCTAGTTCATTTCCCTCCACCTCATAACCTTATTGTTTAAACATACATAGAGATATGCATCAAAACCAGTTGGTGGAAGAAAACTCTCTGAAAAATCACCTGAGCCTCAAGAATTTGTTGAGAAATTGACTTGTCCTCATCCAATGATTCAAAGTATACTTCAACAGTGTCTGTAGGTTCAAGCCCAGCTTTCTTCCGCAATTTCTGGATTCTATTGACAACCTTCAAAAAGCGATGCATAAAACACCAGCAATCACAAATATGAACTGGCACAAAAACCAAAGAGGAATACCAATGCAGCAACAAGAAGTCTAGTAAGATGCCCCCCCCCCCCCCCCCCCTCTCCGAGTGCGAACGTGTGTGTGCCAAGAGCAGATTATATTAGTCCACAAAGCACCTCACGAGCTACACCAGCTTCAAACAGTGATTCGTCCTGACGTAAATCCAACACCACCAAAACATCACCTGCAATTACAAGTGAGAAAGTTTCATTTTCATCATTACATGAAAAGGAATATAAATGGAGGAGGGGGATAATTTTACAAATAATCTACCATCTCCTGCGGCATCCATGTCCTTATCACTAATATTGTCAGGACGTCTGAAACCACGAGAGATCTGCAAGTTTAGGCAAGTAACAGTAAGTCAGTAGTCAATGGAAATTCCCTTCAAAAGTGTAAATGGTGAAACATTAGTCAAATTCCAGCACAGGTAACTAAAGCCAAAGATACTTGAATAAACAGTATCCAAGAATTAAATGGAGTCCAAAAGAAAAACTAAAAGCCTTTCAAACAACCCGAAAAATATATGATTTAACCAAGTATTTTAAAATACAAATAAAGCGTTCATTCCAGAAGTTTCCCCAAAATTATAATCACTCAAGAAATTGCATCTGATCTAGCTGTACAGGAAAAGGAAAAATATGTGTGATCTACAGATTTTCAACTTTCAGCCTGCCATTCTCTTGTCCTGAGTTCGCGCAGCATGTCTATCACCTAAACCCAAATACATAGCACTCGATAATCAAGGTTTGCACTTACAAAACCTGCCTCTTTAGCACCAATTTTTCTAAATTTCTAAAACTAAGTTCATGCAGGAGTAGCCTTGAGAAATACAGCACAAGAAGCTAAAAATCTTCTCAGTGTTAATAAAAAATTGGATTCCCAAAAGTGACAGTATTTATCAAGATGAAGAGAATGTTATATAGCTCAATGAAGAATTTCACATTCAAACAACAAAAAAGTCATAGCAACTTTGCCAACCCAGCTACAAACCTTAATATCACTAAGCTTTAGAGAGAAAGTAGCAATAGTTATTTCTCCAGCCTTTTCAAAAGCCAATATATCATCCGTGGACATGGCCTTAACCTCTTTTGCAACAACTCCCATTGACTTTCCAAGCCTTTTCCCTAATACACTAAGGAAGAAAAAACACAATCGTCACAAACTAAAATTACCAAAGGTCCAAAAAAGAAAAGCCTTTCAGCACAGAAAATTAATTACCTAAAATCAGGTTCTGCACGTAAAGAAGCATACTTCAAAGTATCATTACAAGGGACCAATGACTTGATGTTGAGTTCCTCAAGCACATACTACAATTGAGAAATCACAATATCAAAGGGAACAAAAATTAGGTTAGATGAAACCCGCAAGGAGAAAATAAACAAATTTCCAACATAAAGGCTACCATATAACATATGATACAGCAATTACACAATCTAAATGAGACAATATAACCAGACAGAGATTCAAACAGATGCCAGTAAGACGTCAAAATAGACTCCTAGACAATAAGCAAAATTGGTACTTTAGCACTAGTAGCTGTTAGAAGAACCATGCTGCATGAAAGTCAGCATCATATAAGCTTGTACCAGTATGTTCGTAGTTAAGGCATTCATCAAACTGTCATTAGCTTAAAATGTTAAGATTCCCATTGCGACCTGAAAGTGACTGTTTAAATTTGCAAAAACTACTTTTCTTTCACCACACGTGCAAATTAATAAACCAAAACAGAATGATGGAAACTATCTCACAAAACACCCTCCATCGTTCCAGTGAATATAATGATATTTTCATAAAATAATCTATTTACAGATTTTTAGATGGAAAGTTAATATGAATTATCAACCTTTACATAAAGACACAGTTTTAGCTTCTTTATAACCTCAAAGCTTATCCCAGAAGCCCCTCTCGTGTTGCTTTTCAGGGAGGCCTTTGCTTTCGAAACTCTTTGAAGCAAAACCACCGTTCCAGTGTTTGAAACCAGTTTTTCAACTAAGCACTTGTCTTAAGCTGCTTTAGAAAAACTAAAGCATATGACATCAGGGACAACATCCCTTTCACAATCACAGTGAACAATGCTTACTGTCAGTTTTGCGCCCAACAAAAACAGTTACAGCTAGACTTCTCTTAAGTAAACAGTGAAAAGAGTTCAATTTTAATATTTAGCTGTACAACTTTGTTGGTAATGCCTTCACATACCTCTTTTAGTTTGCCAGCAATGTCACCAAGGAACTCTGCATCAGGGTGCACCACCACCATCTCCCTGAATTGGAGATACAATTACGAAAGATCAACATAAGTATGTGCGTATGTGTGGCAATACAATAGATTGTGTATTCTAAGAAGCAAAAAATTTCTTTAAAATTACTCTTATTCTGCTGGAGATTTAGTTCAGAAGAGTTGGAGCGGGAATGTTCAAGGAAGCAAACTTAATCGTGAAACAATATCTAAAAACAGATGCAATCAAAAGGCACGACCTGAGTGGTGTCTTGAGAGGTTTGTTATGACGTTCACGAATGTTGCGTGCAAGATCAATGATAGTCATCATCCTGCTAACACTTTTTTCAATGCGTTCTCCTCCCTGATATCATAGCAAGTACAAATTTTTACCAGAGACAATTTTGTTTTCAAAACCTGATAATAACATAATGAATAGACATCCTTCACACAAAAATCAGCTGTACCTCCCCTTCAACCTCTGGAAAACTACAATAATGAATGCTTTCTTCTGATCCATTGCAAACTTTTCGCATATTCTGATAAAGAACCTCCGTGAAAAATGGTGTAAATGGAGCCATTGCTTTACATGAAGTTAGAAGAACCTGTTACAACCAAAGTAGCAATATGACAAAGATTTAGCAGCAAACAGCAGTCGAAAAAATGGGAAATGTTTACAGATGTGAAATTTAAACTATGGTAATTTATGTCATAAAACACACTGAAATAGATAACCAGATCATCCATTAGCAGGACTGATCTTTTACACACTATAAAGATTTCATCAGGGGCATAATCTGTAGGAACAAATAATCCCACTGAGATTATAAGTCGCCAAAAACAAACTACATGTTGCTATTAGTAAAAAACTCGGAATCTTCACAGATAATAATCCATTGTAACCCTAGGAACCCACAAAAGTAATGCCAGCTTACATGGTAAAGAGTTGATAATGCAACTCTGCAATCCAATTCACCTGTACGACCTTTCAGTCTCTTCCGATTGAACCGCACATAGATGTTTGTCAGGTTATCCAGAAATTTCAGGAGTTCAGGAACAACCTAAAGAAGAAAATATGATGGAAACCATAAATAGTCACATGGATTGATCTAAAATAACATTACATGTGCAAATGCAATAAAATCAGCAAACAAAGCAAAGTTATGTTAATTAACTGTAAGTTACTTAGTTTTCTTCTTTAACCCAGGAAGTTGCAAGACTTAATTGACTATTTCAAGCATATAACAAACTTCAATTACAAGTACTTGACTGACAAAGCACTCGTGTAACTGCCCCCTTGCAAAACACCCTACTCCCTGGCCGGGAGGCAGCCGGTAGTGGGGAACCAACTTGATGTTTGAAAATGTCAATTGCAGTAGAGAGAAAACATCCCATGCTAGAGAAAATGGAGACTCGTATATTGCTTCAGACGGGGGAAAAATGGCCCCAAGAATCAACGTATATGGCATCCTTCACCAAAGTGAAAAATTACTTCCCTTCCTCATTTCCCACACTGCCCTTCTCCATCCTTGAACTACACACAATTTCAAATCACCATACTGACCTAATTCCTCGTTCCAGAATCGGGTACGAGACCAAGAATCGTGCACACTGCTTTCATAAAATGTGGAAAACTAAGGTATGCTACTTCAGAAGAGTTAGAAGGAATGAAGGTTAATACACTTCAAACATGGAACATCTTATTGGATTTATGATTTAACCAAGTCCCAAGTACCACTGGATGAACTAATTGCATCACTGGCTAGTGTAACTGATGCCATCCAGTATGTGTTTAGCATGCCAAGCTCGTGGATTTTAAAAACTAAGCAAGCCATTCACATGACTTCTTGAGTCAACTGCAACAATAACATCGTAATTCAAAATCAAGTTCTTAAGACCTAACTTAATAAATTTAAGAGTTAACTAGGTTAAACAACTGATAATTACTACCAAATGGCAGATGCCATCGACAATGATGCTTGCATTTCTAGGGAAGCAAATGGATTTCCCATACCTCATCAGGCATTTCTTTCAGGAAATTCATCATGAATCTAGAATAATTGTCAGTGATGTCATATAATTCCCTATTCATATCCATTTTTCCCTAAATGAAACTTACCGTATACAGTCTATAAGCACCCATTTCTTTCCGAACAAAATGTACCAAACTCAGAGTTGCCGAGTTGATCCACTGATCGAGAACATTAGAAGAATTCTGGAGAGTACATTGATCCATTGGAGCAAATGGTGCAAGACCCTCAACCTCAAGCCTTTTTGCATTTTGTACAAGGAATCTGTAAGCATTATACCATGGCAAAAAGACATCTTTAACCTGCATAAAGAAAAAAACATTTTAGTGGTTCGCGTTTATAAAGAGATGAAGAATATCTCAAGACCTTTGACAAAAAGAATGTTATGAACCAGTGAAATCTAAAAGAAAGTAACATTAATCAATTCAAACCAAAAAAAATCCTAAAACAATACTAACCACACCATATACTCCATCTTTTTTAAAACGCAAAGGCTCAGCACGAACAACTGGAGAGTTAATAATGTACAATCGCAAAGCATCCTGCAAAAAAATGGAAGAGGTAGTACAAGTCAACCACTTGCTGCACCCAGGGTCATGTAGTTAAACAAAATCATAAAGTAGAATGCATGAGTCAGAAAAAAAATAGTAGCTATCAGTGGTAAAAATGAAATAAGGAGCATGTAAAAATACTTACAGCACCAAATTCATCAATTACTTCTCCTGGAGGAGGATAGTTCTTCAGTCTTTTGCTCATCTTTTTTCCATCTTCAGCCAAAACAAGTCCATTACATATGAGGTTTCTGAAAGCAGGTTTTTCGAATAATGCAGTAGACAGTACCATAAGAGTATAGAACCTGTAAAATCATGAAGCAAATCCACTATCAGACTTAACCATGTAATGTGAAAGTGAGATCCACACACTCATTAAGATAAATATCAAGAAATCCCTCTACATCTCTCTCGCCCTTTAAATTTGATACATTTACTTTTATTCAATGCATCTAGAATAAATTGAATTAAAAAACTTGCATATGCCATAACAACTAGTTATTATCACTTAAACATGGCGCCCTGCATATAACTATATTGCCTCTCTTCTCTTGACCATTTGCCAAAAAATCTTATTGTCTTGGAAAAAGAGCATAAAAAAAATGAGAATTGGCTACATTAGCTATAGGACAAAGTAATGTCTATTTATTGGCAACCTAAGTGCTAACAAGGCATGCTCTACATGTCTAAATTCATGCATGAAAGTGCTGAAGATCTAAAATAACATGTCTTTGCATGCCCAAGTTGTAGGCCTAAGAATGAATTGGATAACATGATGCTAGGTCTCTTGGAACTAAAACATATGTCAAATGCCCTTGACCCAAACCAGCCTTTAACCCAGAGACCACAATCAAACCTCAAAGTTTGAAGGCTCAAGAGATGGTACTACATCAGGCTATTCCTGAAACCTTTAAAGGCTCCTCCATCATAATCCAAAGAATGTTTCATGGCCACTTAGATCAATATATATCCAGGATGAACTAAAAAACATCAAAATTATATATATTATCCCCGATACTTTATTTTTATTTCATGTCATGACAAGTAAAGAGCAAAGGTAGTAAAACATAAAAAAGAATAACTCACCATCCACGAGTCTGATCCAGCCCCTCAGCCACAAAATGACCAGGAAAGTTATTTTCAAAGAGTTCAACATTTTCAAATGGATAATGGATGTATGCATATGGCATGGACCCACTCTCAAACCAGCAATCAAATACCTGCATACAAGAATGCAAAATAGTGAGGCCAACAAAAAGCTAAGAAAATCAAATCAGCCATCCTCAGACAAACAGAAATTCATGATGATTTTTTTTAAAAAAAAAAAAAGACAAGAAGAAACAATGCTTATATCAAGACCAATCAGCATGAATAAACAACTACAAATAAAAGCAGATTTGACATTCTTAAATCGTCAAAAAGCTTTATAGTGATGTACTATTTGGTGTACAAATCTTGTCCTATAATCAGAATGCTTGAAGAAACAATGATACTGGCTCGATCATGCCAAATAGAATGAGAAAGAAGATTACAAAAGAATTCAATGATAACAGAAGATGCAAGCACTGCATGAATCACAACTAAATATTAACATCAACTTTCATACACTTAAATGAATTCAGATCCATCTGGCGATGAGGCACTGAAGGAAAGACTAAGCTTCATGCAATGCCGCCCAAACTTTGTCTCATTAAAAAGTTAAAACAAAACCAAAAAAAGATCCATACACAAGATTCCAATATTGTAACCGTCACAAAAAAATATGATAACTGGTTAAACCTAGTCAATATCCCCAATGAAACCATTATGCCCCCAAACCAGTCCAAACCCCAAGGACTGATTGTTTTCATTGAACTGTATATTCCTGGAAATCAACAAAAACAAAATAATATCTAATCCTTCAATCTAAAGTTCTGTAACATATCAAAGGTTACAGACAACCTACATGTTCACCATCTTATATCAAAGATTACAGACAAACTACATGTTCAGTATCTTACTGATTTACACAACCCAATAGAGTCCCAACTTTTTCCTCACACTCAACTTCTCGACCGCAGCAGGGATAGAGGATCAGGACCAATTATCAAGATCAATCGTATGGAAAAACATGAAGAATAATAGCAATTGCTACTAAAGCAACTTACATCCTCCACACGTCGAAGCACACCAAACTCTGGGCCACGACGGGATTGAATTGTGAGATGATCAATTTTGTGACGATGCAAATCAGTCACCTGCATATTGAGCAAGATGAGAGAGAGAGAGGGGGGGGGGAAGGGAGAGGGACTTCCATTCATAACCACGTAATGTCAAATAAAATCTATATTGACCATATTAAACAATTGCCTACATCTGTATTTCTGTAGGTAAAGCTTAAACATCTTTCTAGAACAGATAACTGTCCATAAAATGTTACTGTACCCTAGTACACAACACTAATTGCTGATAAAATACCCAGATAGCCCTTCAATAGCAACAATACACAGGACAGAACCCTGCATACAGCAGAATATAATAACTGCACTTGCATGTATGTATATAGAAAAACTAGAAACAACAAACCTTGGAACCAGAGAGCCTCTCTAACTTCTCAATGGAATCCATGACTTCAATTTCTACGCCATCCTCACTAATCCATAATGGAAGTGGAGTACCCCAAAATCTACTTCGACTGACTGCCCAGTCTCTTGCATTTTCTAACCAATTATGAAAGCGCTTCTCCTAATAAATGGAATGCAGAATTAAGTATCAGTTAATACACAAAGAACGTCATTGAAAATTCAAAAGAGAAGGAAAATTCTTTAGTAATGGATATCTTATGTGTAAAGGATGTTAAATCCATCTATAAATACAGGTCATCAATTTTACAATCATCTAGTTTATTAATACGGATAGCAGCAGTAGTGGATGTATTAACTGACTGAGGAAACCCAGAGTCAGTGGTACATGCGATAACAATTAAAAAGCTAAACATATATATAAATTAGCAGAAGTAACAGGCTTGGTACCATCATCAAAGGGTATAAATATCAATACAAAGTGGCAAGCAAGCATTCATGATCGAATGATGGTTTTGAGTTGTGTCTTAGTTACAATATGACTTGCAACATAAAACTTCCTAAATAACATTAACAACACAAAAGACATCGAGGAATAGGCAATTATGAAATAAATGTTTTGGTAAACAATACGGAAAAAGGGTAATGACATTGATCCACAAGAAGTTCAGCGAAGAGGAAGCTAATATGAAAAAAGCTGACAACAAAGAGAACCAGTCTTAAAGTGAATGAATTCAAAAGAAGAAAGGAAATGAAACGATCTTTCTTGAACTATATCATAAACAGATCTCCTCCTGTACACCAATCAAGGGTTTTTCTCCATTCCTCTTGTATATCAACGTAACACCCTTAATGCTAGGATTTGAAAGTCACTTTCCATTTCATTCCCATGCTTTTTAGTTAAGTCCATACAGTTGCCAAAATAATAGAATTTGAGCCACATGGTAAAGTTGCTAATAAAGAAATTGTTTATCTTAAACTGGACATGATCCTCAAAAGGAAACAACACAGCAAGGAAATGAAACAACTCTTTCTTGAACTATATCATAAACATATCTTCCACTTGTACACCAATCATGATTTTTTCTCCAATCCCCTTGAATATCACTGCAACACCATAAATGTTAGGTTTGAAAGTAAAATTTCAAATCATTCTCATGCTTAATTAATTAAGTCCATCCAGTTGCCAACAGAAAGAGTTTGAGCAAAACGATGGGAAGTTTATTGGCCACATGGTCAAATTGTAATTAATGCAATCGTTCATCTTAATAAGGACACAATCCTCCAAATGAAACAACACAGTTTGAAGGTTCAGATGATTTAACTGTTTCTATGTACTCAACCAGCTATCCATATATCAATATTGTGATACAAGCTGGTACCTGCCTAAGACATAAATTCATCATAAGAATAAGCTTGTAAAACAAATTATTAGACATACCAATGTCTTCCTAAGTACAGAGCCATAAAGAATCACGCCCTTAAATTGGTCCGTGGAAAAATAAGGTGATAGTAGAATCATGCTCTTAAATTGGTCCATGGAAAAATAAGGTACTCAACTATCTTCAAAAGTTAAGAGCTAAGTAGTACTATCCAGCATGTCAATGCATGGAAAGAAGGAAAAGTGCTATAAATCCATCTGAATTTTAGTGTTTCAGTTACCAACCCAGAAACCCTTGCCCATACCCCCTATTCAAGCACAGAAATTTAAAAATCACCTTTTCCAAATTATATATTGAAAAGTAAAGATAAAGGCAATCAGAACAAACAAGACAACACACAGAAGAAAGAGAAAAATTAGAACAGAAGGGCATCCGAGCACATCTGCATACACACGTGCGCGCATGAGAGAGAAAGAGCATGCCAAACCTTCACAAAATCTGGAACCCAGTATGTCTGTTTGTTGTTCTCCAGCAACTGATCCTTTATCTTTTCTACAGCAACAAACCTAGACAGAGAAGTGTAAATTCAAATCAAACAACAAAGATAAACAAGCCAAAGACCTACAATAATATCTATTGCAAAGACAGTTGAGCCACAATTTTGACAAATCTAGTCTAGCTATACAGCGTCAGTAATGTAATCTGATTTTTGTTATCCTCTTATCTAGCAATTCAATTGCATCAATGATCTCCATACCAGTTTGACTTGCACTTAATATCCGATAAAGAACCCAACAGTTCATGGGACTGAATCATTCTGGGTAGTTCCCCATTTTGGTTTTATAGATTGTCTTACCATCTCAAGCAGCCATTGTTGGAAAGCTTCCTATATACTTTCAAGCACTAGGTATATCATGTGGAAGAGGTTCTACTTCCTATATACTTGCAAGTACCATGTATATCATATGGAAGAGGTTATGTTATAGGTCCATAGATTTGTCCATTAAATTGTGAATTTAATGGAATCAAAAGCTGGCTCTTCTGATGAAAATGTCCAACACATTGGCAGATATGAACACAAGAATGCGACAAAGAAATTAAGACAGAACCAACATACAGATATTCAGAAGAACCAATAGCAGAAGAAGATTCAATATGAAGAGAAAGGAACGACACAGGATATGACAGACAGAGAATATACCAGCTAGGAACTGCTCTATATATAAGGGGGGTATCAGATCTCCAACAGAAGGGATATGAATGCATAAAGCTTCCAGACTTGACAAGCCTGCCTTTTTCCTGCACAAATGAGACTGTTTTCAAATTCGACAATAAACAGTAGAAACTTTAAGTTGTGTAGAACTGCCTGACAAAAGGGTTTCAAATACATTGAGTAAAATTAGTGACTATGAAAAGATTGAAAAAAAGACACCTCCCTAAATGGGGTAATGAAATTATCAGTGATGGATAACATTTATTATAAGCAACATTTCTTCAAGATGTAGCTATCATAAAAAGTTTAAAACATCATAGGATAGACAACAGATGCATTAAACATTAGCATTCAATCATATAGGCATTTTTATATAAATGAAGATAAGAGCATGTTACTAGATCTTGCCTTCACAGCCAGAATTATGCCCTTGTCTGCATCCTTAACATAGCAGCCCTTGAAATCAGTTATCCTTTCCGTAAAACATCCATCGTCGTCAACCGCTACAACCAGGTTCTCACCCTATAAAAAGGAGGCCCAATGAAAATGGTGCCAAGAAATGTAAAAGACGGGACCAATTTCAGAGCAAGACAACCACTCAGACCAGAGTATGCTCAAAACTTTAATTGCAGAAAAACAACAAACAGATGGTATTCCATGGAAAGCAAGAAACTAAACATAACCAAAACAAAGCCATTATTGTCCTGATAATAAGCTAATTACAATGCAATTCTACCATCGAACCAAATTGGGAAACACTTGAAATTGCTAAATATTAGATTTGATGAAGCATTCTACTTTCATCTACTACAAGATAGAAATGTCCACTCACAAGCTAAAACAGACAGAAACAAATACCATAAATGTATCCAAATACATTTGTCATGGTCAATTATGCATGACCAAAGCACAATTAGATGGGTTGGTATGCTTTAGTTCGTCATTTCAAATGGTTAGCGAAATTCCACATTGAACGAACCCAAAAAACCATATTACAATTCTAAGATGAAAAATGTCCTTTAGGCTTCTAAGTTTCTTATCTCTTAACTCACACACCCAGACGTTCATTTCTTCATCCCTTGTAACTCTTCAGCCATCTCTGCTACTCTGTCTCCCTCCTGTTTTACTATTTCTGTCCTCCACTCCAGTTATCTAGTTGTCTGTTCCCTGCAAACCCTGCCGACCCCTGGATTACAACTTCACCTTCACAGTTCCTCAATGAGTTAGAATACTCATCCAATCCAGATCGAAACCATAGTGGCATTGTGTCATCTTCTTGGAAAGCAGGAACGGAATTGAATAAATTTCATTTTACATGTTTCAGCATTTCACACTCAATTGTGTTCAAATCTGTAATCTGTTTAAGCTACAAATGTATAGCATATTCAAATCAAAGTTATCTTATACATCACATGCTTTAAAATTAGGGTTTTGTATGGAAGTAAAAGCATTTATGTTTAGCCATAAGTGTCATTTTGGGGTTTGTTTAAGCAGTGAGTTATATGTTTGGTGTTGGTTATTAAACTTCTTCAACCAGAATAGTTAACACGACACCCCACAAAACCAGCCCACCCCTTGCAAGTAATAGAGTTATGTATATGGCTAGGAGGAAAGAGTACAACTGCATTGTGTTCTGATTATCAAGGGTATCAGTCCAAGTAAATACATCAAAAACATCGCCAACACCATTAAGAAACTAAATCAACCAGAAAACATTCCAAAGTTCTGAGCATCAATCCTAAAAGGAGAGCAATTTGTTGCAGGATCAGAAAATAATCAGCATGTTATACATACATTATGCATGCCAACAAACTTAGATTCGCACAAAAGTTCGGAAGCAAAAAAATAAAAGAACAAAATATGACAGCACACACTCTGATTCAAACAAGTCACAAATTTGCCACAAATCTAAGAAGCAGGCATCATCTAAGACAGTATGACTGAATCATGCAATATAGCATAAATAAACACCTTAGTAATCATGTGATTCTCCATACAAACACGATAATCATCTTCACCGAATGCCGGAGCACAATGAACTATTCCAGTACCACTGTCAGCTGTTACATAGTCATCTGCTACAACTTTGAATGCTACATCTGAAAAGTCTTTGAAGTAATCAAACAGAGGCACATATCTGCAAAAAAAAAAATAATAATAATAATAAATAAACCACTTAACAGAAATCAATATATTACAAAACTACTAGATGAGATTTTTTTTAATTCTAAACTCATGTAAATCGAAGTTCCTACTGGTATAAAGTACAATTCTAAGTTGACTTGTCAAAAGAAGTTCCAGCTTGAACTTATTCTACAATTAACTGGTTCAGATCTATTAAAACAAGCAGCCCATCACATGAATATTGGGTTTTGCACACGTGCACGGAGAGGCAGGGGAAGAAGAATATACAACAGATTGGTGGATTCTGTGTTCATTCTTGCTGAGATATAACATATACAGATATATTATTTTCTTATTTCAACTGATAAATTCCACTACATTCTGTCAAACAAGCATCTTCATATAAATGTGAAGCAACCAAAGTAAACTAACATCCAAGGAGGTTTTTTTTTTTTGGGAGGGCCAGAGGGGGGGGGGCTTCTTTTTGACAAAGTATTGAATTAGGTTGCTTGACGCCATCACATCCAACACATAAGAAACATCTGCAGAAAGACATAAAATCGAGCATAATCACAAAATAATTACCAAAGAAAAGAACTTGTACTGATGGAGTCAATCCACGAAATAAAACCCCGGACAGAAACAAATGAGTTAAAAGAACACATACACACGAGGGAGAGAGAGAGAGAGAAGACAAGGCTCACTTTTTCCCCACCAACGAGCTCCCTGAGAATTTTTCCAGCACCTCATAAGTAGCGAGATCCTTTCCTTTCCCACCAGAAGACTTTGTCTTAGGATTTGTGCTCTCAGAATCATTAACAGGTCCATTAGGTACACCCTTTTTTGCCTTCTCCACAGGAAGCTCTGATAATCGAGACTCTGCTACCACATAAATCTTCCCATTGAACTTGTTGCGCACCTGGTTATTTGTCCACCTCAAAATCAATTTATAACTTACAAAAAATGAGAGACCAAATAAATATGAAGTCTATTACAGCCATTTGTAAAAGCATAATACACACCTTATTTTACTTCCATCTAAACAAAATATCTATGCAAGACGTACCCATTTCAAAAGAAATCCAAATACCTCAATAGGCACTAAATACAACTAGAGAAACCTCTCGTACAAGACTAATTCATCTTATGACAAACTAAAGCAATATTTAAAACAGCCACTTCTTCTCAGCAGAAAGTAACAGAACTAAAATCAACTGCTTCAAAAAACACAATGAAACAAAAACATTGATCCAAGGTCACCAGGCAGATGATGATTACAAGTCTCTGAAGCTCAATTAATTTATTAAGTTTATGGCACAATTCACAAGTAACCCTGGTGCCAAAAGAGATGCACCAAACAACTCAATAACAAATATTAGCATCTAAAAACCTTATGAATATCCAAGAATAGAACTTAAAATTGACAAGATTCTACTGGAATTCAGCTGATGCAGCAGCAAGAAAGCAGTTTGTGGCATAGATTAATTAGACAATTCTTACTTATAGAAATAGATGATAGAACACATAGCAGTAATTCAGACTATGAAGAAGAAAAGAATGTCCAGCAAGGACCTTTAACTTAAGAACAGTATTTGCATTTGAATCAAATTTAACCTAAATGCTGGTACAACAGATGCATGAACATAAAATGCACACAGAACACACATTTAGGAAACTAGACATAGAGGCCAGGGCTTTTAAAGGCTAAGACAAACTTAAAAGCTAAGAAAACTTGATAATAAGTATGTTAAAAGGAAAAAAAAAAGCGGGCAATTTACAAGGATAAGAGAAAGAGAATCAAAATTTTGACTCTAACACCCAAAAAATGACTCTTATAGAAAGCCAACTTTAGATATTATCCGATGTAGAACAGAGATGAAAGAGGACTGGACCAGTTCCATCAGCAGATATTACCAAACTAAACCTTGCACTCTGAAATACTAACAAGACATTGTACTACAATCACTATTAGCATATAAAAAAGTATATCAAATTGGTAATAGACATAGGCATAAGTTGACAAATCCAAAATTTGCTGGAAATTCTGAAATGCTATACAGTTATTTATGCATATTGACAATTTATCCGTTCAGCATATACAATACCAAATGTCAAAGAGGCGACAGCAACAGCATTTAAAGCAAAGAAGATATCTTGGTTGATCTAATGCATGATCTGAATCACCCATGGATGATAAAGAAAGCATAGCAGCTACTAACCTTTACATAGACAAAATCCTTGTTAACGCATAGTGCCAAATTACTAGGTAGCGTCCATGGTGTTGTTGTCCAGGCAACAAGAGATGTACCCTCTTCATCATCCGCTAAAGGAAAAGATGCCATTATCTCAGGATCAGGTACTTCCTATAAAGCAGAACAAATTTGAAATCAGCAATGCGTTGTAAATTCTTGCAACTGATACATTCTTGAATAACACAAATACACATGATTATGTTCCTGCTCCACTTGATGCCAAAAAGGATAATGCAAAGTAACATACTATACTCACTCTGCTTGAAACCATGTCACCATTAACTTCACTACAAAGTTTTTAAGACAATCCATACAAAGACAAGAATTTGCAAATCATAATTTCCAACAAAAAAATAGGTGAAAACTTCCAAAATTGAAAGAGCAACAATCCAGGAGCAAAAATTAGACGATTATAAGTTGACATATTCAAACGCAATCAAAAACTGGAACATCCTAAAATAAAATTGTGAATAGGATAATCATAAATAGAGTAAATTTTCAAGATCGCCCAATGAAGTCCGTCACAAAGATATTAAACATCATTTGACAGTTGCAAAAGCAATGAAGAGCCACATGAGCGATTGCCAGCTCTATGATTAATTAAAATAGGAAGAATAGATGTTGAATTTACTGCAGTGTTAAGCTGCCAGTCACAGTTGTTAAAGAAGATCAACAACGAATTCAATGAAAAAATCAGATTTCAGACCTTATAATTCGAATTTGCTTCAAAATTGGACAGAGGAGTTTTGCAGCCAGTACTGTATGGCATAACCTGCAAAAGTCAACATCAAGAAAGTTTAAAAGTTTTAACTCCATAAGACAAAAGAACCAGATAGACGCATTTGGCAGCATTTAGAGAAACAAAATCATAAGATTACCAAAAATACAATCAGTGGCAAACGATCCCTTTCATCCCTGCTTCTTCAAGTTTTTCAGCATTTAAATAGATTACAGAAAAAAGGAGAGAGATAAACAAAGTAATCAACCTCTACAACATGGAGAGACAATTATCTAAATTACACATCTCCAGAATATTTCATTTTCCCTCAAGTTTATGAGAAAGCCAACAAGTCTCATAAGGCTAATATTTCCATCAATTTCCAAATACAATTCACCAAATATAATCATGAAAAGATACTTTAACAGAATATAAAAAGACAAAGAAAAATAATTAAAGACATAAAAATTTAGACATGCATAATCCCGAAAACCCAGTTCGAAAAGTTCGAGAGAACTGCACAAATTTTTACCCATCTTCACTAATGCAAATTATTAAAGGTTACAGAAATTATCTGATCCTAAGAACACTTCCTCCGCAGTTTAAGCAAAATAACTATTAAAGAAAGAACATCAAACGAAGAATTAAGGTTAAGTGAAATTCAGAGATACTAAAATTACTACCAACTTCACAATAGAAAGAAAATATCACAATCCGCTTCACCGGCTTCATGAAAACCCAAAAAACGGAAAAAGCAGAAGAAAAAGACCAAAACTTGCACCCGATCTCACTCGCAGCTCATTAAGCAGAGAATAGCATAATCAACATTTCGAGCATACATACAAGCCAAAACAACAAGATTTCAGCTAACATTAACCACAAAAAAAAAGAGATTTTTGACAGACCTTGAAGCCTCGGTAAACAAGTCCTTTGTTATACAATTGAGCAAAAACCCACCAAACACTCTCCATAAACTTCAAGTCCATAGTCTTATAATCATTCCTAAAATCAATCCACCTCCCAACTCTCACCACAGTCTTCTCCCACTCCTCCACATACCTCGAAAACGATATCCTACACTCCTATTATACTTATCAATCCCCATTTCAACACATCTCTCGACTCTTAATCCCAATTTCAAATCAATCTCGTGCTCCACGGGCAACCCATGGCAGTCCCACCCGAACGCGCCGGGTCACATGATACCGTCATCGGACTGGTACCGGGTCACAATATCTTTAATGGTTCCGGCCAAAATGTGGCCGTAATGGGAAGGCCGGTTGCAAATGGGGGGCCGTCATAAGAAAATATATTCAGGAAATCCTTTTCTTTTCCAATTGGGTCTCGAAGGCTTTAACTTCTTGCCCAGAATTCGAGGATTTTTTCTTCTTGGTTGGGGAAAGAGAAGTCCTTGCCCTCGCAAACGTCATCCATGCCTTCAATTGAGCTGAAATTTTCACTGGGTTTAGTGGGGAATGAAGGAAGGAGATGGTGGGCTAGGTTTTAGAGAGACAAGGGAAGGTTTGGTGGCGTTGGAATTCCGTGGGAATTGATTCCGTTTGCAGGGTTTAAAAGGTTTATGGAAGTTTTAGAGAGACAAGGGAAGGTTTGGGGTGGCGTTGGAATTCCGTGGGAATTGACTTCGTTTGCAGGAGGGCTTAAAAGGTTTATGGAAGTTTTTGGCACTTGAATTTTTTACCAAGTTTGTTGTTACAAGTTTCTTAAAAACTTTAATTACAACAACCTTAAAAAAAATTTCAAAATTTTTAAACTATACATTTCAAAATATTCAAAAATTTACACATTTCAAAAATTTTTTTAAAAATTTCTACAGTAAATTACATTAAAATTTTAAACAAACACTCAAAAAATTCACTTGCCGAACAGGAATGCTATGCACGTTCACATTTTGAAAGTAAAATAATTTTAAAAAATTTCTACCTGAATTTTTTATGTTAAAAATTCAAAATAGATTAAAATATTCTCAAAATAGCACAAAAGGACCTTAAGAAATACCCAAAATTAAAGCATACTAAACAAATATATAATCTCATCTCTCTAACTTATCCCCAGTCTCACTAGTTTCCCAACCCCATGATACTACTTATAATTGCCTTTTATATCACCCTTCTTCATCTGAAAGCCCCATTTTCCCTGTAGCAACCCATTCCTCCTCGTAAGTCTTGAGTTTGTTTGGATAAGAGTTTATTTGGATGATTTATTTGAGATAATTACTGTAACACTTTTTGTGATGTGATGTATGTGAGATAAAAAGATGATCGGGAAGATAAAAATGTGGTTGAAATTTGTGAAGTAAATTTTTTTATTTGAAATCAAGTCTATCCAAACAAACCCCTTATCTTTCTTGTCCTTAGCAGCCTAATGACTCTTTTCTTACTTACTCTCGTAGTACTATTCATCTCTTATTCTATCACTTCTTTTTTTAGATTATTTTACCACTCTTCCTTCCCATCCTATAGCTAAAATTTTGCCTCGGTGATAATTTGCCTCCACTCATCCTCCCATCCTATCGCTAAAATTTTGCCACAATGATAATTTGCCCTTTCCTAACCCTGTGGTTCCATGTCTTCATCTTGTCACTATTCATT
This sequence comes from Coffea eugenioides, assembly GCF_003713205.1. Lineage (NCBI taxonomy): Eukaryota > Viridiplantae > Streptophyta > Magnoliopsida > Gentianales > Rubiaceae > Coffea > Coffea eugenioides. The sequence continues at coordinate 11,377,487 of NC_040038.1, read as the reverse complement.
ATTCATTTTCTCATTTTTCAAGCATTTTTTTTACCAACCAAAAGATTGGAATTATGGATTTGGAGAACAAATGAATTTGGAGTATAAAATTTGTGAAATTTTATTGACTTTGATGTTTTTCTACGGACAAACATTTTGAAATGGTTTTCAGATAAATATGTTCAGTAAAAATTGTGTTGAAAAAAGGCTTCTAAAAAATAACCATTAAAATGCACATTAATTTATTTATATCCATATATGCACTATTGTTTATACATCCTTTTTAATATAGTTGTGTTATATGAAAATATATTAAAAAATTTAGATGATATTTGTAATAAATTTATGCAAAGTGCAACTAACAAATTTATACATATATATATATATATATATATACACATTGGATAACATGTTTGAGAATAGATTCAGTTTGATCAAAACTAAAAAATGCTTTGTATCCAAATAAGAGGATAAGATGTGTATTCGATCATGTTTGGAGTCCATGTTCAGTTATGCTAATTTATTTATTGTTGTCAATAGGCAAAGTGCCTAAGGAGGTTGTGGTGAATTCAAATTGTAAAATCAAAATATACATGTCAATCTACTAAAAATGTAAAGGTCCGCAAATCTTGGTGTGCTACATTGTGGAAGCTTTTGAAGTAATTAAAAAATTTGAAAGGAAATGTATTTAAAAAATTTTGAAATCAAGTGCATTTGATTGGAATGAATAGACTTTGTGAATCTAAGTAAATAAAAAATTTACAAAAAAAAAAAAAAGAATGGCGAGTTGGAGGTCTAGGAAGCCTTCACCGTAAAAACCCCTTCTCAAATTTATATAAATGTAGATGGATTTAAATGGGTTAAAGTTAAACCCAGCAAAGGCAAGAAGAATATCATATTCAAAAACAATTGGACCAAACACTTGTTCTCGGATGATTAGTTTCATTTCCATCGATTATTTCCATTTCCATGGAAATATTTGGACTTAGGGATGGCAATTAGGACGGGTGTCGGCTCCCCCGCCCTATCTGCCGCCCCGCCACCCATTAAAAAATTAATATATATGTATGTATACAATTACATATATAATATTTAATTTAATTAATTACAAACTTATAATAATGATATTATTATATGTATTATATAATAGATATTAGTATATGTAATATAATTGATATTATCAATTATACTAATAATTATACATATCTACTAATAGAAATTGTTAATTAGTTATACTAAATTTACTAATATATTTATACTAAATTTCTAATTACACTTAACATAATAATACTTTTTTTCTCAAAAAAATTACAATAATGACTTAGTGATTGTATTTGCATCAAAAGTGAAAATTTGACTATTTTAATTATATTTGTTTCATCATGTTAGATTATATTCAAATAACTTTTGTTTGATTATTTTTATGGGTTTCAATTTTAAAATTACAATGGATAATAATTTGGTGATGTGTTGATATTATTATTTACTAAAATTTGACTATAATAAAATTATATGATAATTTTTTATTAGCTCCGCGAGGGCATCCACCGAGGAAATGGGCGGAGCGGGGAGCGGGGGAATTAGTAGGTTGGGGGGGGGGAGGAGTCATTTTCTTTCCGTCTCATTCCTTCAATCCAAACGGTGCCACTATAAAGAAGAAGTTCTTACTTTGTTGCAGTAGAATTTTGGAGTGCACTCCACTCAAGAAAAAGAATAAATGAAAATGGAGAGAATTTGCTATTGGTTTGTCTTCTAGCTTTATATGGATAATGAATTATTTACAAAATTTTATTTGCTTGTATGTTCAAAATATTTTCAACCACTTTTTTATTTCGCATACATCATATTAAAAAATATTACAATTATTTTTAAAAATTTTATCTCATATAATCTATTATCAAATACAACCGTTTGGAATTGACGGAATGAGAGGAAAAAAATGAGAGGAATTGGAAAGGATTTAAGGGGCCGTTTGGTAAAAGGGTATCAGATGAAGTTATAGAATAAACTCCATGATTCATGTTCTTGGTTCACCTCCTATGGAACTGAATTTTGGAATGATGTCTAAAAATTTAGCATTCCTCCATCCTTAGTAGTTGGTGGGTTTGTCAAAACCCAAATCTTTATTCCCGACCCTCTTCTCCTCTCTTTTCAATCATCTCCATCGCCTTTTCTCCCCTAATTCTCTAGCTTAATTACCCCATAAAAACAGGAAAGCTACAAGTTTTCGGCGTGGGAAAAAGAATAAAAATGAGGAAGACCACACCTGTGCTACTAGAGAGGTACGCAAGTTTTCCTACCTGTTTGTTTTAATAACTCTCTTGTCCCAAGTCTCTATTCTCAAGTCCATAAACAAGTACATTACTTTAATGCCATGTGGATTTCTAGCTGAATTCATATCTTCCATTTCCCTTGTAGATTGCTCTTAAAGGTTTGTAATTCAGTTCTTTAGATTTTTTTTGCTCTTGGGACATATCGTTCACTGATGTTTTCTGTACGGTCCTGGTCAGTGCTCATGGTATTCTATATGTTGTTTTTCTCTGTTTAGAGCATCATTACTTGTTCGTTCAGACTTTAGTGCGGATCTTTTGTGTGGGTTCTGCCTTGTATTTGTTTTCTCTTCCGCTAATTGACTTTTGGGTTTTATATTCTCGTTGCTTGCTGTTCTTTCTCGATTTATATGAAAAATTGAGAATTCATTAGTCATGTATGTGTGATTGCCTGAAGTCATTTCAAGATTCAATTTTTTTCCCTTGAGAATTAAGATTTGTTCCGGGGTTTTAGAAGTTGTTATTGTTGCTATAGTTGCACTATTGTTGTAAGTCATGGGTGAATGTCAGCCCCTAACCCAATCTTGAAGCCATAAAATCGCTTGATCGAGTTCTTGTTTGCCAAAAGGTGGGTGATGCATCTGTGGTCAAGATTATTGAGCTTGAGAATTGAATCCTAAAATGTCATCTTCCATTATCTATGCTTTCCACTTTGACTAAGCTTCAGGGATTATTTTACAATGGTTTCCGAAAAGCCTTTTGACAACTTTCTACTCCCCATTGTGTAGAATGCAATAAGTAAAAAGTTAGGTTGGCACCTGTGGATTAAAGTGCCCTCCGCATGTGGCGGAAAAGGAAGAAAACATGGTTGCTTTGTTATTGATGGAGCAAGTCCTATTACTATCCTGTCTCCTTATGAAGTATTATTCTTTTTACCGTTTAGCATCTTTGAAAGGATTTACCGAAAGTTGGTTGATTGCTAATCAACACTCATGCTAATTAGCGGAGTCACATTCAACTTTGAAGAATTTTTAAAAATGGCTTGAATAAATTTTCAATCTTGTCTTATAATTGCACCTGCTAAAATTTCTGAAATTTCCTATGTTTCTCTGCTTTGCTGTTCTAAATTACTAAAGTTTACAGCTACCACTTAGTTTATAAATGATGGCAAGTTTGAAATGAAGTCGAATACCAGTTGAAAATTTAGGGGTAAAAAGGAAAATTCAAAAATTTAATACTAATTGGAAGTACAAAAAATTAATTACTGCAGCTCAAAACATCGTGAAATTTTGACTAATGATGCCACCCAATCTTGGAACAAGAACTTGACTAATGATGCCAGGAAAATCTTGGCTGATCTTGGTACCCAATTAGGTTGAAATTTTGACCCTTCATTATGCCTCGCTTGTATTGGTACTTGTAGGTATCAATGGTAGAGATTATGGCATAAGATGATGGCAGAAATTGTAGCAAAGATTATGGCATAAATCAGGCCCAAGATTTGTTCATTAATTGTGTATATATACTTACCTAGAATAGAATATCAGTAATTAGGACATTAGATGTAATTAGCTATGTATAGATGACTACCTAAAATAGATTGTACAGAAATTCTTATTTAAGGGAAATGATCATCAAGTAAGAGGGCATTCAGCAAATTTACTCAGAAATTGTCATGGTACTAGAGCTAATCTCTTGAATCCATAGCTGAATATTTGAATCATTTAGTTTTCTGGGTTGATTAATTTCTAATCAACCTTTTGCCTTTGAGATTTTTTTTCAATCAATTTTGTGATTTCAAAATTGCATTGAATTTTTTTTCTTTCTCATTTTTTAAGAATGTCTATTGAGAATTCTTTTGGAAGCTCACTTACAGAGACTTCGGCTATCAAATTTACAGGAAAGAATTATGCGGCCTGGGAATTTCAATTCAGAATGTTTCTGAAAGGGAAGGAGCTTTGGGTCACATTGATGGGACTTTTCTTGCTCCCGAAAATGAGAAAGAACTTGGTCAATGGGAGGCAAAGGATACTAGAATTATTTCTTGGATTTTAGCTTCCATTGAAGCTCATATGGTGAACAATTTGCGTTCATTTGGTACAGCTAGGGAGATGTGGGGTTATCTACAGCGCATATATCATCAGAATAATACTGCAAGACGGTTTCAGCTTGAACACGAGATTAGTACCTTCAGTCAAGGTAATCTCTCTATTGAGTAATATTATTCTGGATTTATTAATTTATGGAGCGAATATTCTGGTCTTATCTATTCTAAGGTACCTAAGGAGGCCTTAGGCAGCCTTCAACAGGTTCATGAAGTTAGTATGCGTGATCAATTTTTGATGAAATTAAGATCAGAATTTGAGGTTACTTGGGGTGGATTGCTGAATCGAAATCCGGTTCCTTCTTTGGATGTTTGTCTTGGTGAATTTTTACGGGAAGAACGGCGATTGGCTACACAATCTGTTCTAAGTGCATCTGGAGGGACATCAGAAGTGGTCAATGTTGCTTATGCTGTACAAGGGAGGAATAGAGGAAAGGGATCAATGCAGTGCTACAGCTGCAAAGAGTTTGGACATATTGCTCACAATTGTGGTAAGAAATTTTGCAATTACTGTAAACAGAATGGACATATTATCAAGGACTGTCCTACACGACCAGAAAACAGGCGAACTCAAGCTTTTCACGCTGCAGTTCCAGATCCTACTGTTATCGGTCCTCCATTTACAACCACAAGCACCAATCAGGCTGTTCTTACTCCAGAAATGGTCCAACAGATGATTCTCACAGCATTTTCTGCCCTTGGGCTTCAGGGCCAAGGTAAGACAATCTCTTCTACTTGGTTTGTTGATTCTGGAGCATCCAATCATATGACTGGCTCTACTGATTCGTTACAGAATTTGCAGCAGTATACTAGTAGACAAAATATACAGATTGCTAATGGTAGTAATCTTCCAATTACAGCCATTGGTGATCTTGGACATTCTTTTCGTCATGTTTTTGTCGCTCCTAAGTTGTCTACTAGTTTAATTTCTGTTGGTCAGTTGGTGGATGATAACTACAATGTCAACTTCTCTCACGATGGTTGTCGTGTGCAGGATCAGATGACGAGGAAAGTGATCGCAAGGGGGCCTAAAGTGGGAAGATTATTTCCGTTGCAATTTGCTATTCCTACACATTTGTCTATAGCCTCTATGATTGTTGAAAATAAGGCTGACGTTTGGCATAGGCGATTAGGTCATCCAAATAATGTGATATTATCTAATTTGATGAAGCGTGGTCTTCTTGAAAAAAAAGATCAGTGTTCTACTCATGCATTGTCTCTTGATTATTCTACTTGTAAGTTAGGAAAGAGCAAAACTTTGGGTTTGTTTGGATTGTAAGTTATTTGGGATATTTTTTAGGTTACTTTTTAAAATCGCGTAAATATGAAATAGTCGTTTGGATAGTAAGTAAATCGTGTAAATTAGCGTTTGGATAGTAAGTAAATCGTGTAAATTAGCGTTTGGACAGGTGCTCATTATTGAATTTAAGCAGGTGACTTTGACTTTGAAAATTTTGACTTTGACTTCGAAAATTTGGACACAGTACTACGTTTACGCTAAACCAATTGCATACTTAATACACAAACGGTACAGATTAATTTAGAAGTTGGAAATCGAGGGCATTTTAAGTACACTCTACACATGGGAAAATAAATTTTAGGGACATTTACAATCCTTTGTAATGCGATGAACACCTAACGGCGGCGTCGCCCCCGTGCTGCGTACATTTGAGTCGCTATGTAGTCTCGTTTAGCTTTCCATTCCGCCAGCTCTGCAGGAGATACATTTAATGCGACCGGCTGAGGTACTAGCCCGCCTATTTCTGGCTCTTCATTTAAGTGCATGTCTTCTGATTCAAACCGTTGGAAATGGGCATCTTCTGGTTGGTGCATCCTTAAAACGTTGCGCAACGCACAACAAGCAATGACTATACTGATTTGAGTGCTCATATAGAAATTATCTATCGGACCCTTTAACCATTTGAATCTTTTCTTAAGCACACCGAATGTGCGCTCAATGACATTGCGAAGTTGCGAATGTCGAGTATTGAACAAGGTCTTTGCCGGAGATTCGGACCCCACGTTCTTATACGGGGGCATGAAACCATGAGCATTCCTGTATGTCGCATCAACTAAGTAGTACTGGCCTAATTGACAAAGTTATTGTAATTAATAAACGCGATAAAAAATAAGAGTTGTGGTAATAAAGCATAGCACATGCTTGACTTGAAATATTGGACCCATCACTTACCAGGTTGCGGCAGTGGAAAATCGGACGGATATGCTAATGCTGAGTCCAACACTCGCGCATCGTGTGCACTTCCCTCCCATCCAGCATACACATAGATGAAGCGCATGTCATGGTCACAAACTGCTAGAACATTCTGTGATTGCCACCCGTGCCGATTTGTATATGCCATTTGCTCGCCTGTCGGAGGACAAGCTGAGATGTGGGTGCCATCCATCGCTCCCACGGCATCCTAATATGTGTAAAAAATATGTAATCAACTTTCTAAAATCGTCTTACGTTAGAGTCACCAAAAATCCCAATTCTTTCCACATTACCTTGAACCATGGATAAAAATTAGTTGAGTTTGTAATTCGTGGATGAACTGCAGTCTGGTCACCCGGTCGTATTATTTCAGCTGCAAATAGACACAGGCCTCGGAGCACCTTTTTTATATTTCGATTAATCGTCTCGATGGATCGATCAAAAATAGTCCCCAACACACTGTGCGTATGCTTGTGGCTGACCAACATTAAAGTCATAGCAAGCGTCTCCTGTATGGGCACGCGTTGTTGGTAATTATGTGGAACGTACTGTCTCTCGACAAGGATATTGGACAGTAGCAAGAAATTATCAACCGTGATACGCATGTTGTCTATTGAGCATCTATGATGACCGTAGAGTACGCGTTCCACCCACTGCCTATCTGTGAATGAACCATCATGTTGCAGAAGTGGTTGATTATTATCCACGTGTGCAAGTGACGGATGCATTAACATTAACGAGGCACTCATAAGAAGTAAGGCCTCATCTTCCTCATCTTGCCTCATGCGGTCCGCATTGCGTCCTCTAGCACCACGGCGGTTGTTCCAGGCCATGATAATTGAGTATAGATCTGTATATATGTTTACATAAGCGTGTTCGTATGTGTATAACCAATTCCATAAATGTGTTAATAGACGTGTTAATGAAAATGTCGGGAATCTAGACAATTTTATGGCTTTAAATGTATTTATGTAATTAGTCAGACATGTCCCATTAGAGTCTTCATCATCCTCTCAAACCAATTACGAAAACTAGCACATGCTTTATGGAGTATAAATTAGCAATATGACTTTTAAATAGAATACTTAACAATATGACTTTTATAGCACGTATTTTTTTTTTTTTTTTTAAAGGGGAAATCCCCGATCATTTATTTATTGTAAAGGATAAAACCAAGAAGGTGGACAATCCCAACCTTCAATACATGCCGGAGAACTAGGAGCTATTCCTACACAGAAAATCTGCGGATATACGGATAACTTATTGCATCCAAATTAATCAGCGACCGAACTCTACTAGGAAGCTGCTGAAAAGATTGGAAAGTAACATATGGACTCTCTCGAGATAACGCTGCTAAGCTGTCCGCCACGGCATTCGCCTCACGATGAATATGTGTAATAGACCCCTTCACCTTGCCCAGTAACAAGCGAATTTGACCTAAGACGCTACACAACGGCCACTTACCAACAGATTGACTCTGAACCAACCTTACCAACACTAAGGAATCCACCTCTACCAAAATATCTGACAACCCCGTCTCCATACACCACTGCAGCCCAGTAAACAATGCTAAGCCGTCCGCATATACCACCTCATATTCCCCAAATTCCTTATAAAAAGCACCAAGCATCTTCCCTTCAGAATCACGTATCACCCCACCACCTTTTATAAATAGCACGTATTTGACAATATGACTTTTAATATAAATATATTGTAATCTACTATTTTTGTATATTATTATAAATATATAAAATTATAAATGAATAAATTAATATATTTGTGATTTATAATTTATATATTTTTATATAAATATACATTTATGCATTTATAATAAAATGATTATTATAAATAAATATATTTATTTACTTATATAAAACTCTTATAAATATATTATAATTGTATTATATTATCTATTACTATAATACATAATATAAATATATTTATAAGAGTATAAATAAATATTACTATAAATGTATAAATTATAAATAAATATATTATATAAGTAATTTTGGGGTGCAACAAAAAATGGAAGAATTGGAGCATATGGATATGCAGGCATAAATAATTATGTTGGGCCAAGTGTAGCTCAAAGCCCAGTAAACAGTTGCAGATTTTTTTGTAGATTGAAGCTCCTTGAAAAGCTGAGGATCCAGAAGCACCGTAACTCCTGCTGCCTTCAGGCTCAAGCACCATATTTCCTGGTGCCAAAAAATGATTATTGTTTTTCGATTCTCTCTATCTTGGATTAGGAAGGAAAAAGAAGGGCTCCAGCCCAAATTCTCAAATCTATCCCGGCCTAAACTAAAGTGCCACTCTTTCGCCTTATAATTCTTTCATTTATCTCTACAGACATGGGGCTTTAGAATCATTCATATAATAGAATCATTCATGTATAGTTGCTTATACACGATTTCACATATTTGGTTGGTTTAATAGCCATGATCGAGATCCCAAGATTTAAAGGTATTCCAATAGCCATTATATGAATGTATTCCTATAAATATCTGTTACTTTTTCAATTCAGTCAAATTGTAATTGACAAAAGACGAACAATGAGTTTGTTTGAATAATAGATTATTTACACAAATTTATTTACTTATATCATAAATATATTTTTTAATTATTTTTGATTTCATATACGTCACGTAAAAAAATGTTATGTTATTTATTTATTTTTCTCAAAGACACTCAAGCTAGAACAACACATTACAACCTGTATCCACATGCTTAAAAGTAAAAATTATGTACCTTTATAAGGCTTTCTGAATCTTTCTCGAGACAGATCTATAAATGTATATTTAATATTATGTATATTAATATAAATGTATAAATGCATTACGTGAGAGTATATAAAATAACAATCCATGCGAAACTAATTCCAGTCCGTACTATCTCAAAAAACAGATCTCACCAGGTTACTTCAATTCGTAACACCTCAAAATATTTATTATCACTTTGAAGCGGTAAAATATGAATGATTACTATGCTTTAACTCTTATAATGCATTAAGTGAGAGTATAAACGGTTTCCATGCGGATCTAAATAACCACAGAAATTGAATTTAGATTGCAATTTTATAACTGAAAACATCTGTCTACTATTTACCTCGCTTCCACTAGCACGCACGTAGTTTCCGGTTGCCACACGCACACAGCTACCACGTTAACAATTAAGAAAAGGCCGCCACTTCGTCTTGACGTTCTGTCTTCTATCCTCTTCGTTCTTTTTTTTGGCGTAGAGAATTGCAGGCCAATTCTTATTGTAGAGAATTGCACTTCTTAAATGTATTTATTGCGGGGGATGGCTGATCTGCATTGGAGTTTTTAGAGAACTTCCACCACAATTTCCACTTTGTCGTTTCATGAGATATATTTTCCATGCAATTGGAATGCTTTAAAGCACATGTATTTCCGCAATTTATGGCCCTCGTCTGACGACACGACACATCCCTGAAAATTGAAAGAGGAAACATACGGAAATTTTAACTTTACAGACATTTTTATTGGCCATCTAAAACAAGTAGTCACAAACGCACAAACCCATGTGATTGTCAGCAATTGCAGTAGTAGGGCGTGTCAGCAATTGTTCTTTAGGATTGGTGTTACAGTAGTAGTGCATTAATGGACAAAAAAGGTGCATGCTCTTTTTTGTGTCCTCTGTCTTCTTTTTCTTAAATTTTTTGGCTTCTTTCCAGGGCTTTCCCTTTGAATTTTTTTATAGGAAAATTAGAGAAGTTTCTTCTTACTCCAGTTCTTCTCCTTATATGCATGAAGGCTCTCTATTTTTCTCAACCGGGGGATTGCCAACTTTTTATTGCCAACTCTTTTAGGACTAACTAATATACTTGTGATAAATTATTGGATTGGTCTCAAAATTTTGCACTAAATTGCACAATACCACTGGTTTAGTTTTGGTTCCGGTTTAATCACTTGGCGATGGATGGATTTTGACCCGGCAGACTTAAAAAGCAACTCGATTCGCAGTAAGTAAAAGTGACCTTGCGACGGTACAATAAAACACGTATTTCTCCTCCACCATTTTCAGCAAACGAATTGGGACAAGGAGGAAATGTATGGTTAAGCTGAGGGCGTGTCCTTCACCAACTGGTTCAAATGGGACCATCAAACTTCAAACCATATGCTGAAAAGAAAAGGAGACCATTGAACAATAAATTACAAGATTGTGCAGATCAGATGTTGGTTGTGGTTGACTACAAATTGGATACAAAAATACATATTAAACTCACTCGTAAATTGGAAGCATTGAGCAGGATATAAGAGATTATCTCAACTTTTGGAAGTAATAGGTACTCATTTTTCTTCATTCAAAAGAATTACACACGTACAAAGCAATAAGGAGGAATATGAGAAGTGTAATGACAACTACTTATCACAAATGTTATGCACATATACTTTCCAATAACACTACTGTAAATTTACGGACGCTTCCTGTTATGTCTAAATCAGTCAGCACCAAAAAGCGCACGCAAACTGCTGGTAAATCAGTCAGCACCAAAAAAAGAAACTTGAGCTACTGGTTTCACCATAAATAAGTCCTCCAAACATTAAAGTAATAATAATCTTTTCAGAAACAGAAGTTTGACGCTGCTCAATGCCAACCAAGTTAACTTCTATCAAAAGATCATAACTTATGCTTGAGAGCCATTTCCTTCAATTCCCAAGACAAATCACAAGGAGAAAAGGAACAATGAACAGCCAGGCATTAACTAATCCTTGACAGATTTAAAAAACATCTCAGAGCCCCAGACTACAGACGAATACCTCTCTCCACATGCCTTGCAATCAGAGAGTTGGCCTAAGTACTCCAAACATGCCCTTTATGATCTGCAAAAAATTGGGCAGGTGAGTTCCACGCTAAGGCACTTCAACTGTAAGAACTAAAAGAATATCACCTGCTAGACATAAATGACATACGCGTTGTCAGCAACATCAATGTGAAGATGGCTGGAAGCAACTTGATCAAGGAAAACTATCTAAGACGCTTCATATGCTTCATGAGAAGTTAATGAAATTAGCATCAAGGACAAGCAAGTGTTATGCACAATCACGAAGAAACAAATTACACATAAATATTGGGAACCAAATATCTCTAATAAAAAATGGACAAGTAATCCACAAACAACCACGTTATACAAGTACAATCATCCACTTTGTACTTTAATAGTACAAACATTCCACATAATTGGCATGCCACATAAAGTGTTCTTAGGCCAAGCCTTTTTCCTTCATCAACTTGAGGATGTAGCCGTAGCGATCGGCTGCAGAAGCTCTAAGAAAAATAATCCTTTCACCCTCGTTCTCATATTTGGCATAGTGACAGTTAGCTTCAAGTCTCCACGCGTCCGGAATTTCCATTGAGGTGATCACATCCTGGCACTACATTATGTCGTAGAGGGAGTCGAACTCCGACCTACTCCGTCTGTCCTTAAGAACGAAGTCGGTGTAATTCCCGATCTTGCTTATAGCATCCTCAAGACCAGTAGATGACCGTGTCGATTTTGAACCTCTACTCCCTTCAGGTTCACCACTGGTTCCTAGGCTTGAGGCTGACCGTTTTCCTCCAACTGCACCGGGAACTGGGGGAACATAGTAGACGTCGTCGTCATCCTCAACTGCTGGTACGTTCACCGGAGTAGGCACCCTCGAACTAGAGGCTTTACCTTTTCCCTTCCGATTTTTAGCAGCAGTGTTGGACCATTCTCGGCGAGGCGGTTCCGATGGAACTACCTCGCTTGCAGACTGGGCACGGCTGCCTGTGGCATGTCTTCCAAGCAGTATCGGTGTCAACCGATCGTACCAGTAGCATGAATTCTCTTTTTTGAAGTCAA